>NW_028166336.1:121016-291016 GCF_964263955.1 Coregonus lavaretus | reverse complement strand
AAAATAAGTATTTGGTCACCTACAAACAAGGAAGATTTCTGGCTCTCACAGACCTGTAACTTCTTCTTTAAGAGGCTCCTCTGTCCTCCACTCGTTACCTGTATTAATGGCACCTGTTTGAACTTGTTGTCAGTATAAAAGACACCTGTCCAGGGACGGCCTGTTCAATAGGGCGATATGGGCGACGCACTGCCAAACGGGAAAAGGAAGGGAATTTTTTTCTAATCAATTATATCACGGCAACAGTAGTTATCAGTGTTGTAATCTATACGTCTGATCTGCCACAGTGCCACACTGCCACTAAATGTCGAATCAGGCTAAAGTCGTGCTTCAAATGGCTCCACCCCCTTTTGGGGCGATTTCAGTCAGATTGAAAATCGCCCAGAACTTCTGTCATAGACTCCCATGTAAAATCTATTTTTTTCAAATTTCAGAGCCTTCAATACAATCTCAATGGGTGTCTGTGGGCTTGCACTTACGCGCTTTCGTCACATGAACGTAACTAAGAAAAGAGAGGGTAGCAGCGTCAATCAATTCACTACTACTATCAACATGGCTAGGCTTCAGTGCAACTCGGTTGTGTCTTTGAAAGAATTTCCTTTTTGTCGGCGAACAAATGAAGATAAATTGGCAACGAAACAATTAGGACCTCCCAGACCAAATTTAATAATTCAACAGGTTTCTACTAAAGGCGGAAAGTCCTACACCCGAGGATTTTCCAAAAATTGGTACGAACGAAAAAAGACATTGCCACTCACTCAACTGGATGACGAGGGATACAGGCTAGCTGTCCGCCGCCACAACGATGAGGTTAGTGTTGATAATCACAAGTTTACTGGATGTGGATATGGTGTAATAAAGGCAGTTTATTCAGAGGTAAATATATCTGGAATCGCGTTCACGGACCCGTTCGTCAAACTCTTAAAAATGAACTTGGGCTGGAAATTGCCAGGAACCTCACGATAAGATATATGCATCAGCATTGCGAGTCTCATGATTCTATACGTATTGCGATTCGATACTGTGATTTTATTGCGCACCATATGTCTGTTGCAGAGGGATCAGAAAGCCATGAGAACGAGTTTTGATCAGTCATGGAAATAAAAGTGCTGAAAACAAATTGGCTCCCAATGTGAAAAGATTGAGAACAAGCTATGAAGGAACAATAATGGTGTTTTGGTGCAGGTACAGCCAACTAGCGCTAAAATATTGCGATATTGTCAATACAGTATATCGTAAAGTATCACTATGTAACTCGATTTCTTTCACCCCAATCCCTCAAATTAACGGTAAATAACTGAATTGTTTGCCCCACATTTAGCTAAGATGATTAGCTAGCCAGCTAAAATGTTTTAGTTAGTTAGCAGTCGCATCTACAATAGTTTACTGTCAATAACATGTCTCCAAAAATGACGTGGTGTCTCCAATTGTGTTGACATTTTACAATTGCAATGCGCATCCATGAGTATCCACTTTCTGTAGCTCAGCTGGTAGAGCATGGTGCTTGTAACGCCAAGGTAGTGGGTTCGATCCCCGGGACCACCCATACACAAAAATGTATGCACGCATGACTGTAAGTCGCTTTGGATAAAAGCGTCTGCTAAATGGCATATTATTATTATTATTATTATTATTATTATTATTATTATTATTATTATTATCTGAAGAGAGCCCCGAAACATTGTGTGCAGACATTTTATGCAATAAATGAAGTAGGTTCAATCTAGTAGTTCTGATCTTCTGATTGGTCCTGATGAGTTGGGCGAGGTCCCCTGCAGGCTACTGTCACTGTTGCATTGGCTCTGAGTCGGGTTCTCTGTCTTCAAATGTTCAGCCTAAGAGAGGGGATTTTTGTGTGTGTGTGTGTGTGTGTGTGTGTGTTTAACAGTGATGATGTGTGTGTGTGTGTTTAACAGTGATGATGTGTGTGTGTGTTTGTGTGTGTGTGTGTCCTCAGAGCAAGAACTCGTGAGTTGGAAGAACTGAGAGGCCTATGGCGTGGGTGTTGTCCTTGGCCACCTGCTGACAAGGCTGACAAGATAGGACCCTTTTGTCCATTGTTATTGGATAGGAACAGAACTTATAACCAGCTCCTGACCTAAATAGATCTTAGCACAACATTTTACTCAACATATCATATTCCATATTCACTATAACAAATATATTTACTACGACATTAGCAAGAACCGCCACATCCTCAGCCGGCTAATCCAGTGTGTGAAGTTTTGCGGAGTGTTTGAGTTAGCTTTGCGAGGCAAAGATGAAACTGAGGGCTCCACCAACCCTGGTAAGCCAACACTTTTGAGATCAGTCAATAAATGCTTCTGGTATTGACTTATATGCTGCCCCTGTCTTCATGTTGTTGCTGGACATATCTTTTTTTAAATGTGTGTAGGTCACCTAAATCATCAGAAAAATTGCCCCTCCTGAGAATTTTTTCAGGAGCCGCCACTGCACCTGTCCACAACCTCAAACAGTCACACTCCAAACTCCACTATGGCCAAGACCAAAGAGCTGTCAAAGGACACCAGAAACAAAATTGTAGACCTGCACCAGGCTGGGAAGACTGAATCTGCAATAGGTAAGCAGCTTGGTTTGAAGAAATCAACTGTGGGAGCAATTATTAGGAAATGGAAGACATACAAGACCACTGATAATCTCCCTCGATCTGGGGCTCCACGCAAGATCTCACCCCGTGGGGTCAAAATGATCACAAGAACGGTGAGCAAAAATCCCAGAACCACACGGGGGGACCTAGTGAATGACCTGCAGAGAGCTGGGACCAAAGTAACAAAGCCTACCATCAGTAACACACTACGCCGCCAGGGACTCAAATCCTGCAGTGCCAGACATGTCCCCCTGCTTAAGCCAGTACATGTCCAGGCCCGTCTGAAGTTTGCTAGAGTGCATTTGGATGATCCAGAAGAGGATTGGGAGAATGTCATATGGTCAGATGAAACCAAAATAGAACTTTTTGGTAAAAACTCAACTCGTCGTGTTTGGAGGACAACGAATGCTGAGTTGCATCCAAAGAACACCATACCTACTGTGAAGCATGGGGGTGGAAACATCATGCTTTGGGGCTGTTTTTCTGCAAAGGGACCAGGACAACTGATCCGTGTAAAGGAAAGAATGAATGGGGCCATGTATCGTGAGATTTTGAGTGAAAACCTCCTTCCATCAGCAAGGGCATTGAAGATGAAACGTGGCTGGGTCTTTCAGCATGACAATGATCCCAAACACACCGCCCGGGCAACCAAGGAGTGGCTTCGTAAGAAGCATTTCAAGGTCCTGGAGTGGCCTAGCCAGTCTCCAGATCTCAACCCCATAGAAAATCTTTGGAGGGAGTTGAAAGTCCGTGTTGCCCAGCGACAGCCCCAAAACATCACTGCTCTAGAGGAGATCTGCATGGAGGAATGGGCCAAAATACCAGCAACAGTGTGTGAAAACCTTGTGAAGACTTATAGAAAACGTTTGACCTGTGTCATTGCCAACAAAGGGTATATAACAAAGTATTGAGAAACTTTTGTTATTGATCAAATACTTATTTTCCACCATAATTTGCAAATAAATTCATTAAAAATCCTACAATGTGATTTTCTGGATTTCTTTTTCTCATTTTGTCTGTCATAGTTGACGTGTACCTATGATGAAAGTTACAGGCCTCTCTCATCTTTTTAAGTGGGAGAACTTGCACAATTGGTGGCTGACTAAATACTTTTTTTCCCCACTGTATGTTAACATTGCCAAAGCAAGTGAAGTAGATAGTAAACAAAAGTGAAATAAACAATAAATATTAACAGTAAACATTACACTCAGAAGTTCCAAAAGAATAGAGGCATTTCAAATGTCATATTATGTCTATATACAGTGTTGTAACAATGTGCAAATAGTTAAAGTACAAAAGGGAAAATAAATAAACCTAAATATGGGTTGTATTTACAGTGGCTTGCGAAAGTATTCACACCCCGTGGCATTTTTCCTATTTTGTTGCCTTACAACCTGGAATTAAAATGGTTTTTTGGGGGGTTTGTATCATTTGATTTACACAACCACTTTGAAGATGCAAAATATTTTTTCTTGTGAAACAAACAAGAAATAAGACAAAAAAAGAAAAGAAAACTTGAGCGTGCATTACTATTCACCCCCCCTGTCACGCCCTGACTCTGGGGACTCGTATTTGTTGAGTCAGGGTGTGTATTTTCTGTGTGGTATGTTCTATGTTGCATTTTCTATGTTTAGATCTAGATCGTGTAGATCTATGTTGGCCGGTGTGGTTCCCAATCAGAGGCAGCTGTAGCTCGTTGTCTCTGATTGGGGACCATACTTAGGTAGCCTATTGGCACTAGTGGGTGGTGGGATCTTGTTCCGTGTTTGGTATGTTTGTTTTGTGTACCTTGGACTTCACGTTTCGTTTGTTGTTTTGTCATTGTGTTTATTCGGAAAAATAAACATGTACGCATATCACGCTGCGCCTTGGTCCGTCCCGTCTGTAAACGAACGTGACAGAAGATCCCACCAAACGAGGACCAAGCAGCGTGTTCAGGAGCAAACGCCGGGAATTCAACAGGAGGTTACATTAGTAGATGTCCTCCTCGGTTGGGGGAGAATTACGAAGGAGGAGGCCGTCCGTTACCGGAAGGCGATGAAGGAGGATGCCCAGGTAGGAGAGGAGAAACGGTGCCAACAGTGCCGATGACGGAGACCCGAGAGGCAACCCCAAGAAAATGTTTTGGGGGGGCACACGGTGTGGACGACGAGGCAGCAGGAGGCCGTTAAAGGGCGGATCTGCAGGTTAGGAGAGGAGGCCACCATGTTACGGGGGCTATTGGTTCAGAGGGAGCAGGAGTTATTCGGTCAGAGGGAGGCGCTACAGGAGGCTAAAAGGGAGAAGGAAAGTGTAGAGGCACGGCGAGAGGAGCTGGTTAGGCAGCAGAAGGAGCGGGGGTTTATAAAGGAACCCAGTCCCGCTTCTCTCACCAAGAAAGTGGTGCGTGTCGCCAGTCCGGCCCGGCCTGTTCCTGCCCCTCGCACCAAGCCAGTGGTGCGCATCGCCAGCCCGGTCCGGCCTGTTCCTGCCCCTCGCACCAAGCCAGTGGTGCGCGTCGCCAGCCCGGCCCGGCCTGTTCCTGCCCCTCGCACCAAGCCAGTGGTGCGCGTCGCCAGCCCGGTCCGGCCTGTTCCTGCCCCTCGCACCAAGCCAGTGGTGCGCGTCGCAAGCCCGGCCCGGCCTGTTCCTGCCCCTCGCACCAAGCCAGTGGTGCGCGTCGCCAGCCCGGCCCGGCCTGTTCCTGCTCCCCGCACCAGGCCAGTGGTGCGCGTCGCCAGTCCGGTACGGCCCGTTCCTGCTCCCCGCACCAAGCCAGTGGTGCGCATCGCCAGCCCGGTCCGGCCCGTTCCTGCTCCCCGCACCAAGCCAGTGGTGCGTGTGTCCAGTCCGGCACGGTCCGTGCATGTTCCACCGGTGCCTGGTCCGGCACCGGTCAGCTGCTCCACTCCGAAGCAGTCCGCTCCACCGGTGCCCAGTTCAGCTCCGGTCAGCTGCTCCACTCCAGAGCCAGAGCAATCCGCTTCACCGGGGTCCAGTCCAGCTCCGGTCAGCGGCACCACTCCGGAGCCAGAGTAGTCCGCTCCACCGGTGCCTGATCCAGCTCCGGTCAGCTGCTCCACTCCGGAGCCAGAGCAATCCGCTTCACCGGGGTCCAGTCCAGCTCCGGTCAGCGGCTCCACTCCGGAGCCAGAGTAGTCCGCTCCACCGGTGCCCGGTCCAGCTCCGGTCAGCGGCTCCAGTCCAGACCCAGACGTCAGCCCCTCTCCAGGTTCGGGGTCTCCCACACCAGGGTCCAGACAGGGCTTGGTACTTCGTGGGAGGAAGGAGAGGGGAAGCAGCGCGCCGAGGTCCAGACCAGACCAGGGGTGCAACAGGGAGGCGGAGAGTAAGTGGTCGTCACTCCCTGAGCCGGATCCGCCTCCGAGGCGGAATGCCCACCCGGCCCCTACCCTGTTATGTTTATGTTGTGCGGTCGGAGTCCGCACCTTTGGGGGGGGGGGGTACTGTCACGCCCTGACTCGTATTTGTTGAGTCAGGGTGTGTATTTTCTGTGTGGTATGTTCTATGTTGCATTTTCTATGTTTAGATCTAGATCGTGTAGATCTATGTTGGCCGGTGTGGTTCCCAATCAGAGGCAGCTGTAGCTCATTGTCTCTGACAAAGTCAATATTTTGTAGAGCCACCTTTTGCAGCAATTACAGCTGCAAGTCTCTTGGGGTATGTCTCTATAAGCTTGGCACATCTAGCCACTGGGATTTTTGCCCATTCTTCAAGGCAAAACTGCTCCAGCTCCTTCAAGTTGGATGGGTTCCACTGGTGTACAGCAATCTTTAAGTCATACCACAGATTCTCAATTGGATTGAGGTCTGGGCTTTGACGAGGCCATTCCAAGACATTTAAATGTTTCCCCTTAAACCACTCAAGTGTTGCCTTAGCAGTATGCTTAGGGTCATTGTCCTGCTGGAAGGTGAACCTCTGTCCCAGTCTCAAATCTCTGGAAGACTGAAACAGGTTTCCCAAAATAATTTCCCTGTATTTAGCGCCATCCATCATTCCTTCAATTCTGACCAGTTTCCCAGTCCCTGCCGATGAAAAACATCCCCACAGCATGATGCTGCCACCACCATGCTTCCCTGTGGGGATGGTGTTCTCGGGTGATGAGAGGTGTTGGGTTTGCGCCAGACAAAGCGTCTTCCTTGATGGCCAAAAAGCTCAATTTTAGTCTCATCTGACCAGAGAACCTTCTTCCATATGATTGGGGAGTCTCCCACATGCCTTTTGGTGAACACCAAACGTGTTTGCTTATTTTTTTCTTTAAGCAATGGCTTTTTTTCTGGCCACTCTTCCGTAAAGCCCAGCTCTGTGGAGTGTACGGCTTAAAGTGGTCCTATGGACAGATACTCCAATCTCCACTGTGGAGCTTTGCAGCTCCTTCAGGGTTATCTGGATTTAATGGTGCTCCGTGGGATGTTCAAAGTTTCTGATATTTTTTTATAACCCAACCTGATCTGCACTTCTCCACAACTTTGTCCCTGACCTGTTTGGAGAGCTCCTTGGTCTTCATGGTGCCGCTTGCTTGGTGGTGCCCCTTGCTTAGTGGTGTTGCAGACTCTGGGACCTTTCAGAACAGGTGTATATATACTGAGATCATATGACAGATCACGTGACACTTAGATTGCACACAGGTGGACTTTATTTAACTCATTATGTGACTTCTGAAGGTAATTGGTTGCACCAGATCTTATTTAGGGGCTTCATAGCAAAGGGGGTGAATACATATGCATGCACCACTTTTCCGTTATTTATTTTCCATAATTTTATGAAACAAGATATTTTTTACATTTCACTTCACCAATTTGGACAATTTTGTCCATGACATGAAATCCAAATTCAAATCCATTTAAATTACAAATTGTAATGCAACAAAATAGGAAAAACGCCAAGGGGGATGAATACTTTTACAAGGCACTGTACAACAGTGTATGTTCTTCACTGGTTGCCATTTTCTTGTGGCACAGGTCACAAATCTTGCTGCTGTATGTGGTATTTCACCCAATAGATATGGGAGTTTATCAAAATTGGACTGTGTAATCTGAGGGAAATATGTGTCTCTAATATGGTCATACATTTGGCAGGAGGTTAGGAAGTGCAGCTCAGTTTCCACCTCATTTGTGGGCAGTGTGCACATAGCAGAGATGTTCACAAGTCTTTGAGGTAGAGTCCAAGTCAAGTCTCAAGTCTTTTAGGGCCAAGACTAAGTCAAGTCTCAAGTCTTTTAGGGCCAAGTCTAAGTCAAGTCTCAAGTCCCTTTTGGCAATTGCTCTCTGCCTGATGTGGTGACTCCCTTGTTCATTAGTCCATACTTGTATGAAAGAACATTTCCTTTTAAAACGTAGACAGTTTACATTAATAAAATTAATTGTACCGGATATGAAAAAAAGAAAACATAACATTTTAAAGTGCATGGTATTATGTGGCAGACATTGTCTATATTTCACTTCATTCCGTCACACACTTTTGATTGTAGCCTCTTTGTTCAGTGTTAAGTCATGCAGGCGCCTGGTCAACATGGGCCTACTTACTGGTCTATATTTGTCATCAACACTGACATGAAATGCCTAAAGTGAGGGTTGTCCACTAAGGACATAGGCAGGTTGCAGGAAATGATCAGGTCTTGCAGTATAGCCTCTGTTATGGCCTTCTGCCTGGGGTGGCCCTGGCTGTACACATGGACACCTGTGGTGGTGAAGAATGAGTCAATGCTGCTCTGTCCTTCTGTCCCTGCACTGGCCACCTTTGCTTTGCAGAATTCATTAAACCTGCAGATGAACAACATGATGGATAGTTGTTGTTGACTTGAGATGTAAGTACAAGGATACAAACAAATATCAATGGTCTATTGGATTTTTCAGCAGAAATGTCAAAGAAGTTGCATGCTTTGAACTCTCGTTTTATACTAAGTTACTTCCTAGGACCAGGCTACAACAGAAAGTATAGTAAATCTCAAAGTGATATGCATATTGCCGAGATGTAACTTAATCATCTCTGCTAACATGTAGGCCTAAATATCTGACAACCCACCTCTTTCAAGAAATATTCGACAGTAATACATTTCCAGTTAGCTAAAAGATGACACACAAGGAAGCTAGCTACAGTTGAAGTCGGAAGTTTACATACACCTTAGCCAAATACATTTAAACTCAGTTTTTCACAATTTCTGACATTTAATCCTAGTAAAAATTCCCTGTTTTAGGTCAGTTAGGATCACCACTTTACTTTAAGAATGTGAAATGTCAGAATAATAGTAGAGAGAATGATTTATTTCAGCTTTTATTTCTTTCATCACATTCCCAGTGGGTCAGAAGTATTTTGTAGCATTGCCTTTAAATTGTTTAACTTGGGTCAAACATTTCGGGTAGCCTTCCACAAGCTTCCCACAATAAGTTGGGTGAATTTTGGCCCATTCCTCCTGACAGAGCTGGTGTAACTGAGTCAGGTTTGTAGGCCTCCTTGCTCGCACATGCTTTTTCAGTTCTGCCCACAAATTGTATATAGGATTGAGGTCAGGGCTTTGGGATGGCCACTCCAATACCTTGACTGTTGTCCTTAAGCCATGTTGCCACAACTTTGGAAGTGTCCCTCCTGCAGCAAAGCACCCCCACAGCATGATGCTGCCACCCCCGTGCTTCACGGTTGGGATGGTGTTCTTCGGCTTGCAAGATCCCCCTTTTTCCTCCAAACATAACGATGGTCATTATGGCCAAACAGTTATATTTTTGTTTCATCAGACCAGAGGACATTTCTCCAAAAAGTACGATCTTTGTCCCCATGTGCAGTTGCAATCCATAGTCTGGCTTTTTTATGGCAGTTTTGGAGCAGTGGCTTCTTCCTTGCTGAGCGGCCTTTCAGGTTATGTCGATATAGGACTCATTTTACTGTGGATATAGATACTTTTGTACCTGTTTCCTCCAGCATCTTCACAAGGTCCTTTGCTGTTGTTCTGGAATTGATTTGCACTTTTCGCACCAAAGTACGTTCATCTCTAGGAGACAGAATGCGTCTCCTTCCTGAGCGGTATGACGGCTGCATGCTCCCATGGTGTTTATACTTGCGTTCTATTGTTTGTACAGATGAACGTGGTACCTTCAGGCATTTGAAAATTGCTCCCAAGGATGAACCAGACTTGTGGAGGTCTACAAATTTTTTCTGAGGTCTTGGCTGATTTCTTTGGGTTTTCCCATGATGTCAAGCAAAGAGGCCCTGAGTTTGAAGGTAGGCCTTGAAATACATCCACAGGTACACCTCCAATTGACTCAAATTATGTCAATTAGCCTATCAGTACCTTCTAAAACCATGACATAATTTTCTGGAATATTCCAAGCTGTTTAAAGGTACAGTCAACTTAGTGTATGTAAACCTTTGACCCACTGGAATTGTGATACAGTGTCACGAGAATTTTGTTATCTCAATGGTTGAAGTCAAACACTTCTTAAATCTTTGAATAATTCCCAGAGGTGTAAATCTCTAGTTTAAATAAATTAAACAAAGACCCCTTTCTGCAATGGTCAGTCTTTATTAATTGAGAGCACTCTGTCACAAAATGGACGTACAATCTTTTTATACACACACGTCAGAGGAAAAATCTCACCCCGCTTTAGGCTGGCTGTGTTTTTCCACTGTACACATCTTGTAAACTCACACCTGGGTTTAGCTCATGTGGTTATCCTCTGCTCTCCTGACCATCCGGTCACACACACATGTTCTTATCATAGTCTACTCCTTGCTCGGGCAGGCTGCATTTTTTCTCTATTCCCATACATTTACATTTTAGTAATTTAGCAGACGCTCTTATCCAGAGCGACTTACAGTTAGTGAATACATATTTTATTTTATTTTTTCTTTTTTTATACTGGCCCCCCGTGGGAAATGAACCCACAACCCTGGCGTTGCAAACGCCATGCTCTATCAACTGAGCTACATCCCTGCCGGCCATTCCCTCCCCTACCCTGGACGACGCTGGGCCAATTGTGCGCCGCCCATGAGTCTCCCAGTCGCGGCCGGCTGCGACAGAGCCTGGATTCGAACCAGGATCTCCAGTGGCACAGTTAGCACTGCGATGCAGTGCCTTAGACCACTGCGACACTCAGGAGAACCCATACATAGTTATCGCTGTTCTCAAAATATCCTGCAAGCCTTTCACTCCCCTTCCCTGTGTGTTTTTGGAACCAGTCTCCTGTTTCTGGTTTCAATCGTTTTGCACTTCTGCTTGCCTAAATACAAGACACAAATACTCTGTTGCTGGGCAAATATGCATCTTATATAAACACATTTGATTAACTCTCTAAGCTCTAGTCTACTAATAGTCATACATTATTAGTTTAACTGAGGGTGTGACATTTTAGTCATATCTTACTCACACATTTCTTTATCATACAGTGAATTATAAGTGAAATAATCGGTCTGTAAACAATTGTTGGAAAAATTACTTGTGTCATGCACAAAGTAGATGTCCTAACCGACTTGCCAAAACGATAGTTTGTTAACAAGAAATTTGAAACTTCCGACTTCAACTGTATATAACATGTTATGTTTGGTGCTGTTACGAATATATTTACATGTACAATATATGTACACTGAGTGTACAAAGAGAACACCTTCCTAATATTGAGTCCCCCCCCCCCCCCCCTTCCCTTTTGCCCTCAGAACAGCCTCAATTCATCGTGGCATGGACTCTACAAGGTGTCGAAAGCGTTCCACAGGGATGCTGGCCCATGTTGACTCCAGTGCTTCCCACAGTTGTGTGAAGTTGGCTGGATGTCTTTTTGGGTTGTGGACCATTCTTGATACACACAGGAAACTGTTGAGTGTGAAAAACCCAGCAGCGCTGCAGTTCTTGACACACTCAAACCGGTGCGCCTGGCACCTACTACCATACTCCGTTCAAAGGCACTTAAATATTTTGTCTTGCCCATTCACACTCTGAATGGCACACATTTGTCTAAATTTTCTGAAGTCTTAAAACTCCTTCTTAACCTGTCTCCTCCCCTTCATCTACACTGATTGAAGTGGATTTAACAGGTGACATCAAAAAGGGATCATAACTTTCACTTGGATTCACCTGGTTATACAATACCAGTCAAAAGTTTGGACACACCTAATCATTCAAGGGTTTTTCTTTATTTGTAATATTTTCTACATTGTAGAATAATAGTGAAGACATCAAAACTATGAAATAACACATATGGAATCATGTAGTAACCAAAAAAGTGTTAAACAAATTAAAATACATTTTATATTTGAGAATCTTCAAATAGCCACCCTTTGACTTGATGACAGCTTTGCAAACTCTTGGCATTCTCTCAACCAGCTTCACCTGGAATGCTTTTCCAACAGTCTTGAAGGAGTTCCCACATACGCTTAGCACTTATTGGCTGCTTTTCCTTCACTCTGCCGTCCGACTCATCCCAAACCATCTCAATTGGGTTGAGGTCGGGGGATTGTGGAGGCCAGGTCATCTGATGCAGCAGTCTATCACTCTCCTTCTTGGTCAAATAGCCCTTACACATCCTGGAGGTGTGTTTTGGGTCATTGTCCTGTTGAAAAACAAATTATATTCCCACTAAGCCCAAACCAGATGGGATGGCGTATCGTTGCAGAATATTGTGGTAGCCATGCTGGTTAAGTGTGCCTCGAATTCTGAATAAATCACAGACAGTGTCACCAGCAAAGCACCCCCACACCCTAACACCTCCTCCTCCATGCTTTACGGTGGGCACTACACATGTGGAGATCATCCGTTCACCCACACCACGTCTCACAAAGACAGAGTGGTTGGAACCAAAAATCTCCAATTTGGACTCCAGACCAAAGGACACATTTCCACCGGTCTAATGTCCATTGCTCATGTTTCTTGGCCCAAGCAGGTCTGTTCTTCTTATTGGTGTCCTTTAGTAGTGGTTTCTTTGCAGCAATTCAACCATGAAGGCCTGATTCACACAGTCCCCTCTGAACAGTTGATGTTGAGATGTGTCTGTGACTTGAACTCTGTGAAGCATTTATTTGGGCTGCAGTTTCTGAGGCTGGTAACTCTAATGAACTTATCCTCTGCAGCAGAGGTAACTCTGGGTCTTCCATTCCTGTGGTGGTCCTCATGAGAGCCAGTTTCATCATAGCGCTTGATGGTTTTTGCGAATGCACTTGAAGAAACTTTCAAAGTTATTGAAATGTTCCATATTGACCATCCTTCATGGTAAAAATAAATACAAACCCTTGAATGAGTAGGTGTTCTCAAACTTTTTGACCGGTAGTGTACATGTACAATGTACAATATATATATACAGTGAGGGAAAAAAGTATTTGATCCCCTGCTGATTTTGTACGTTTGCCCACTGACAAAGAAATGATCAGTCTATAATTTTAATGGTAGGTTTATTTGAACAGTGAGAGACAGAATAACAACAACAAAATCCAGAAAAACGCATGTCAAAAATGTTATAAATTGATTTGCATGATTTCCACCCTATTCACTACTGTTGGGGGTAAAGACCTGCAAAAGACTAGCGTCCTGTCCAGGGTGTGGACTTGTACATCAAGCTGCCGCACACTACGAAACAGGAGATAGGCTCCTGCCCTATGGGCCATTCTTGCTCGGACAAAGCTACTTCACTGAACTTCTATTCAGCGTGGATCAGGCACAGGCCTTAGTAATAAAAAAATAAATGCACTGTTGGTTAAGGGCTGTAAGTAAGCATTTCACTGTAATGTCTGCACCTGTTGTATTCGGCGCATGTGACCAATAAAATTTGATTTGATTTGATTTGATTTGATTTGAAGAAAGCACATATACATGCCCGTCTGAAGTTTGCCAATGAACATCTGAATGATTCAGAGGAGAACTGGGTGAAAGTGTTGTGGTCAGATGAGACCAAAATGGAGCTCTTTGACATCAACTCAACTCGCCGTGTTTGGAGGAGGAGGAATGCTGCCTATGACCCCAAGAACACCATCCCCACCGTCAAACATGGAGGTGGAAACATTATGCTTTGGGGGTGTTTTTCTGCTAAGGGGACAGGACAACTTCACCACATCAAAGGGACGATGGACGGGGTCATGTACCGTCAAATCTTGGGTGAGAACCTCCTTCCCTCAGCCAGGGCATTGAAAATGGGTTGTGGATGGGTATTCCAGCATGACAATGACCCAAAACACACAGCCAAGGCAACAAAGGAGTGGCTCAAGAAGAAGCACATTAAGGTCCTGGAGTGGCCTAGCCAGTCTCCAGACCTTAATCCCATAGAAAATCTGTGGAGGGAGCTGAAGGTTTGAGTTGCCAAACGTCAGCCTCGAAACCTTAATGACTTGGAGAAGATCTGCAAAGAGGAGTGGGACAAAATCCCTCCTGAGATGTGTGCAAACCTGGTGGCCAACTACAAGAAACTGTGGCCAACTACAAGAAACTCCCTCCCTCCTCCCCCCTCCCCCCCTCCCTTCCTACCCCCCTCCCTCCCTCCCTACCCCCCTCCCTCCTTCCTTCCTACCTCCCTCCCTCCCTCCCTACCCCCCTCCCTCCCTCCCTCCCTCCCTCCCTCCCCCCCTTACTCCTTCCTTCCTTCCTTCCTCCCTCCCTCACAAGTTCAGGGCCCCAGCCATCACTCTGAATGATGTCAGTCACATTAATTGCTGTCTGCTTGCTGTGTCCCTCTAATACTGCCCCCAGCATGCTTCAGGACGTTCTGCTGACACTGAGGCAAGGGCAGTACTGAGCCTACATCAGAACACTGGACAGCACTGTCATCCCACTGCAGAACTGTGCTCCGCTGTGTGTGTGTGTGTGTGTGTGTGTGTGTGTGTGTGTGTGTGTGTGTGTGTGTGTGTGTGTGTGTGTGTGTGTGTGTGTGGTGTGTACAGGCTACAGTACAGTATGAGGGAGGCTTTGGCTGTGAGACAGAGAGCTCCTCTCGTCAGGTTTAATAACATTGGAGGTATGACATTAACTTCAGAGTGACTAACCTGGAATCCGAAGTGAATGTCGTTCTGGTGACTATTGCTTTCAACTCTTATTCAGTGATCCACCCTATTCACTACTGTTGGGGGTAAAGACCTGCAAAAGACTAGCGTCCTGTCCAGGGTGTGGACTTGTACATCAAGCTGCCGCACACTACGAAACAGGAGATAGGCTCCTGCCCTATGGGCCATTCTTGCTCGGACAAAGCTACTTCACTGAACTTCTATTCAGCGTGGATCAGGCACAGGCCTTAGTAATAATAAACATACCACAGATAGAGGCCTATATTTATTCAGAAATAATTGTTGTATACTGGCACAAAACCACATAGCTGTTATATGATCTACAATGAGATTCTTAGAGTTGAGATAACAAGTACTGGTTTCAGTGAGGGAATAAACAAGCAGATTGTAAAGAAAAATACTTCAGTTCGTCCCAAATGACACCCTATTCCCTATATAGTATAGTACGTTTGACTAGAGCCCCATAGGCCCTAGTCAAAAGTAGTGCACCATACAGTATAGGGAATAGGGTGTCATTTGGGACGCACCCTTTCTTTCTCGGCTCCATGTCGGTTTCATGACAATCACACGGTCATTTGTTTTAATTAGTTTCACCTCTAGTTAATTAAGGGAAACTTTTCATGAGAAATTCAGACATGACACAAAAATTATTCAAATATTCCTAAAATGACTATGTAATTGCTGGCCACCGAGGGAGATCGTTCAAGATTGGCGTTGAAATTGGACATCTATCCATGTCCTGAGGATGTAGTGAAATGCGAGACTTTTTTTGTTTTTTGTTATACCCTATCCCAAACCTTAACCCCTTACCTTAACCATTTGGAATGAGCGCCTAAACTTAACCCTTAACTTCAAAATGTGACGTTTGGAGAAATGGAAGGATACAGAGCAACAGGAGAAACAAGAACACTTCAAAATCTGACGTTTGGAGAACGTGGATGAACGTCTAATTCTGCAGTGAGACCGTGAGAGCTAGTTGGGCCACCTGGCATTGCTTTGGAAAACCCACAGACACAATGCAAGATGAGGAGCTCATTAATAAGGTAGAACACCTTGGAGGGGGATTTAAAATGGTGGTCCAAATTAAATTGATGTTTGTTATGAAATAGCCTTAAGCTTTCTGAATTTCATTACCATCATTAGAAAGATTATTCAGTTGACCATCATTTGGCGTTCCCCCATCAATTAAAACAATGGAAGTATAGGTATGGACTTTAACAAGAACACACTCAAAGTTACTGTTTGCAAGAGAACAAATTGTAAAAAATAACATATTTTCTTGAAGTACTGTATTTAAGCTCTTCACTTTTCTAATAAAGTGTCCTGTTTTTTAACATTCTGTTAAGTTCACAATAATGCACACAATATCAATCTCTATTGGACAGTCTGAAATCCTTCTAGCTGCCTCAGTAGAGACGTTTTTAAGTCATTCATTCACATGTTTATGTTCATACATAAATATGATTTGGTTTGAGTCTTAAAACTCTATGACGTTTGAGATCTGTAGCGGTCAGTGTGTGTGTGTGTGTGTGTGTGTGTGTGTGTGCGTGCGTGCGTGCGTGCGTGCGTGCGTGTGTGTGCGTGTTGCCAGCCCAGTCTGTGGATTATCAGTCTCAGAGAATCGTTAGCACCACTCTTCCTGTACTCTGTCACACACAGTCATAATATCAAATCCTTCACCCTTTTTCATGTCTACTAGATCACTGGATCACTGGACAGCCCACAGAGACACTGGATCACTGGATCAGAGCCCAGTCTGAGGCCCTGACTCACTGTAGTATCTACTCTACAGAGACACTGTGTCACTAGACTTACCGCATTCACTGCACAGTCAGGGACACTGCAAAGGGTCACTCATCTCTCATTGCAGTGCCATTTCAGATCAAACTGCATGTTAGGTGGCGGAACCCTCAATGACAACATCAAACCTTTTTACACCAAGGTTGTAGTGCTTCCTCTGCTTGCTTATGGCGATACAATGTACCAGATGATGGCATGCCATAGTTCTCTGTTGTTCCATGACAGCCGGTCCTGTAGATCCTCTTCTGAGACCAGTGTCTCAGCAGATGTTGTACTACCAGTGGGAGTTCTGAGGCTCTGAGCTCATTTCTTATTGAGACAGAACGTGTCCATCCCGTGATCTCCAGGACAGAGTCTGTGGCAGCCCAGGAGGATAGAGAACGCCTTGCGGAAGTCTGGGTTGAAGGCATATATGATGGGGTTGAGAGAAGAGTTGGCCCAGCCCAACCACACAAACACATCAAACATAGTGGGGCTGATACAGGTGAAGGAGGCCACGCCACCGGGGGGCGACAGCTCACAGAACGGCACCATGCAGTTCAGGACGAAGAAGGGCAGCCAGCAGCACACGAACACGCCCACGATCAGAGTCAGCGTCTTCAGGACCTTTGTCTCCCGTTTGAACGTCATCTTGAACGAGCTCTCTGATTCGGATATGCTGGATCCTCCACCGCCTCCACCCAAGCTGTTGTGTCGGTTCTTGACGCTCTCTGCGGCCCGTTCTAGGGTGGCGATGCATCTGATCTGACGGTGGGTGATGCGGTAGATCTGGGTGTAGGTGGCCACCATGATGATCACTGGGATATAGAAGCTGATCAGAGAGGTGAAGATGGCGTAGGTCCGGTTCAGGCTGAAGTGACAGTTGTCCCAGTCCCGGGGGGCCTGATGTGTGTTGTTATCCCCAACAGGGTTAGAGGAGTCTGGGGAGGCCTGGAGGCTGTAGGGGGTGGTTGTGGAGGTAGTGATGGAGGTAGAGGTAAAGGTCTGGGCTTTGTGCCAGTTGAGCTGGACGGGGATGAAGGAGATGAGGACGGAGAGCGTCCAGGCCACGCTGATCATCACGAACGCCACTTTAGGAGTCATCTTCCTCTCATAGCGGAACGGGCTGGATATCGCCCAGTAACGGTCCACGCTGATCACACACAGGTTCAAGATGGACGCCGTGGAGCACATGATGTCGAACGCCACCCAGGTGTCGCAGAACGAGCCAAATGGCCAGAACCCTGCAACCTCCGTCACGGCCTTCCACGGCATCACCAGGACAGCGACCAGGAGGTCGGAGACGGCCAACGAAATCACAAAGAAGTTGGTGACTTTGGAACGCAGGTGACGGCACTTGGTGACGGCGGCGCACACAAGGATGTTGCCGAGCAACGTGGAGAGGATGAGCAGCGAGAGGAAACAGCCAGTCAGGACGCGGGTTGAGGAGTCATCCAATAAGACACCCCCGTCGCTGGCTGTGATGACCGTGGTGTCATTCGTCAGATCCATCATCGGTGGGGAGGGACGATGTGTGTGCGTGTGTGTAGGGTGGGGGAGGGGGGGGGGGTTCAATCAGCTCATAATGTAGAGAAGAGCCGCATCAGAAGGAAAGCCCTCAGGGTTTTTCCCTTTCATCCAAACAAACATCTCTGATAACGTCTTGTTGTTTGTTTGTGTCCCGTGATAGTAGACAACAGTTAGGTAAAAGACATTCCAGGGAGCCTCTTTCTGGGGTTGGCATTGTTCCAGACTCTGAATCTGTTCTGACATCCTTTGTTCTGGAGAGGTGGATGGTTGTACATAATCCCACAGGGATAGTAGAGGTTTTAGATCTCCGTACAGGGTGAGAGGAGTCCTTCTGTCTGCTGTATCCCATGTGTCCTGTGGACAGACAGACAGACAGGTAGACTGGTCACAGGCTGACCGAGGTGACTCTCCCTACCATCAGCACTGGAGAGGAAGAGAGGAGTGACAACGTAACCTCATCAGCGTCAAATCATGCACAGTGTGAGCCTACACAATAGTGGTTCTCAAAATAGAACCAGGTTGTATATTTTTCCTTAATGGTGTCTGTTTAATAGTTACAGTATTTTGAATAACAATCATGTTGTGTTACTTGCTCTGCCTCTTTTAAATAGCTTTCCAGGGTTCCCTGATAGAGGGAATTAGCTTCTGTGGTGTATTCACATGCTTTAACGCCATAGAATGTACAGGCAAAAATCTCTGGCTAGACAACAAAGTCATATTTTCTTCTACTCAATTATATTGTATTGTATTGTATTGTATTGTATTCCAGTCTTTAGAATAATTTTCTATTTGATTCAATTCTATTCTAGTTTCCCAGTGTATGTTTTTGTATACCTAGGATGCTTTGTAAAAATGAGTGTGGGTAAGAACTAGATCAATTATCTAATATCCAGCCAGCTCCATATAAACAGTTACTCACCAATTTACTCAGGACAAGGAAACCATGAGATTTCCAAGGGCAGCATCACTTCTCCAAAAGTACATTCCTTTAGGTAAACATGTAATTCATCTATTTTAATATTAACTTGTTTGTTAGGGATTGAGTTCTGCTCACTCTCTGTAAAGCTGGGGGAAATGACCCTTAGCCCCATAGTTACCAATTATATCCATGTCAAAGGAAGAAGGAAAAAAATCAATAGGGTAATTACAGGCGACCTCCGACCTAAATCTTGACTTCAGACCATCAGATAACGAACGACGGTTGAAGGAGAGAAACGACGGTTGAAGGAGCACAATGATCATTTGATTTGACAGTTGATTAGGCCTAACCTCCGTGACCCTTTCTGACGTTGCGCCCGAAAATCACTTCGTTTGCGCAACGCTTCCCTCAGCGGATTCAAGTCCCGTATATCCGCTCTCCCGGTCTCCCCGTCTCCGCAACACCAAAGGCACGGAGAGGTCGCACTACCACCAGCGACCCCCGTTCCGCATCAGTGCTGTGACGTCACATTGGCCATTCGAAGACGACACCACATGAAACGATTGTCGTTTGGTTTATCCCCCTCTGCATGCGCATTTAATTCCGTTATTGGAATCCGGTCCGTTCTGGAAAAATGTGAGCAAGTCTGGTAATCTCTACTCCAATCTTCACCTGTAAAATTTATATAAATATGAGAATTAGGCACTCTTCCAGAATAAAAAATTCACATTTTACAAACCTCATTAAGGAGTATCCCCCTACTTGTGTTTCTTCTTCAATAAGTGTTACTGAATAATAAAGATTTATTCAACCTTTTAGAACATTAGTTTTCAGTGTCATTTAGGGAGAGATTATTTCCAGATGCACTTGGACACATACAGGTCCCTGAGGCCACCTAATGGAGAGAGAGAGAATACTGATGGATGGATGAAGGGATGTCTATAAATCAATTTATCTGTGAAGGATGTGACCTGTTGGTAGACGAGGTCAGTCAATCAATACGAATAATTAGTGATGACCTGTGAAAGATAACTTAATGTCTAATCAGAACATTAGCCTACACATCAAACTCCCAGGTTCCGTCCCAAATGTTACCCTATTCCCTAGATACTGCACTACTTTTGTAGTCCACTATGTAGGGAATAGGGTGCTATTTGGGACACATACCCAGTTTCTCTCCATCAGAATAGAGTGCCTTTCTTGTGTGACCCAAAGGCACCTCGGTTTTAGGCCCTGCAGTTGAAATAGTGTACATCATCAACTAATAAATTGTCTGCTTCTCTAAGAATAAAACAATTTGACAATATCTGTCATAGTCCCAGTTGTGTCTGTCTGTCAGCTTGAACAAGCAGCTAGAACAGGCAGCTAGAACAGGCAGCTGGAACAGGTAGCTGGAACAGGCAACTGGGACAGGCAGCTAGCGTGTGGAGCCACATTGCGGCAGCAGCTCAGTGATCGACACTGACAGACATATGTTAAATAACAACAGGGCGATTTACAGTTTTTTGAATCACTTTGGTGCAATTTTCACAAGTATGTGGTACATTTTCACAACTCTTAGTACAAACCTCAAAACAGATAATTAAAAAGGCTAAGCAAATGTTAAATTAGCTAAGTAGCTTACAGTGCATTCGCAAAGTATTCAGACCCCATCACATTTTCCACATTTTGTTACGTTACAGCCTTATTCTAAAATGTATTACATTGTTTTTTTCCCTCATCAATCTACACACCCAATACCCCATAATGACAAAGCAAAAACAGGTTTTTTGAAATGTTTGCTACTGTATCAAATACAATAAACTGAAATATCACATTTACATAAGTATTCAGAACCTTTACTCAGTACATTGTTGAAGCACCTTTGGCAGCGATTACAGCCTCAAGGCTTCTTGGGTATGACGCTACAAGCTTGGCACAACTGTATTTGTGGTGTTTCTCCCATTCCTCTCTGCAGATCCTCTCAAACTCTGTCATATTGGATGGGGAGCGTTGCTGCACAGCTATTTTCAGGTCTCTCCAGAGATGTTCAATCGGGTTCAAGTCCGGGCTTTGACTGGGCCACTCAAGGACATTCAAATAAAATAAAATAAAAATAAAATGTCACATGCGCCGAATACAACAGGTGTAGACCTTACCGTGAAATGCTTACTTACAAGCCCTTAACCAACAATGCAGTTTTAAGAAAATAGAGTTAACATTTTACATTTTTACATTTTAGTCATTTAGCAGACGCCCTTATCCAGAGCGACTTACAGTTAGTGAGTGCATTCATTATATTTTTTATACTGGCCCCCCGTGGGAATCGAACCCACAACCCTGGCGTTGCAAATGCCATGCTCTACCAACATCCCTGCCGGCCATTCCCTCCCCTACCCTGGACGACGCTGGGCCAATTGTGCGCCGCCCCAAGAATGCAAATAGTCCGGGTGGCCATTTGATTAATTGTTCAGCAGCATTATGGCTGGAGGGTAGAAGCTGTTAAGGAGCCTTTTGGACCTAGACTTGGTGCTCCGGTACCACTTGCCGTGCGGTAGCAGAGAGAACAGTCTATGACGGTGACTGGAGTCTTTAACAATTTTTAGGGCCTTCCTCTGACACCGCCTAGCATATAGGTCCTGCATGGCAGGAAGCTTGGCCCCAGTGATGTACTGGGCTGTATGCATTACTCTCTGTAGCAGCTTAAGGTTGGATGCCGAGCAGTTGCCATACCAGGCGGTGATGCAACCGGTGAGGATGCTCTCGATGGTGCAGCTGTATAACTTTTTGAGTATCTGGGGACCCATGCCAAATCTTTTCAGTCTCCTAAGGGGGAAAAGGCGTTGTCGTGCCCTCTTCACGACTGTCTTGGTGTGTTTGGACCATGATAGTTTGTTGGTGATGTGAACACCAAGGAACTTGAAACTCTCGACCCGCTCCACTACAGCCCTGTCGATGTGAATTGGGACGTTTTCGGCCCCCCTTTTCCTGTAGTCCATGATCATCTCCTTTGTCTTGTTGACGTTGAGGGAGAGGTTGTTGTCCTGGCAGGTTAAAGAAGGATTTTTAAGCCTTGAGACAATATGTGTGCCATTCAGAGGGTCAATTGGCAAGACAAAATATTTAAGTGCCTTTGAACGGGGTATGGTAGTAGGTGCCAGGCGCACCGGTTTGAGTATGTCAAGAACTGCAACGCTGCTGGGTTTTTCACGGTCAACAGTTTCCTGTGTGTATCAAGAATGGTCCACCACCCAAAGGACATCCAACCAACTTGACACAACTGTGGGAAGCATTGGAGTCAACATGGGCCAGCATCCCTGTGGAACGCTTTCGACACCTTGTAGAGTCCATGCCCCAATGAATTGAGGCTGTTCTGAGGGCAAGAAGAAGTGCAACTTAATGTGTTCCTAATGTTTTGTACACTCAGTGTATATTCCATGTATTCAATAAAAAGGCTGGTTTGGTCATAGTTTTGTAGAATTTCCACTGGTGCACAGAAACACAATCCACAATAGAAATAAGGCAAGGTGAATACAATGGAGGAACACAACTGGTATGAATGTATAGGCCTCAATCCACACCAAAGCAAAGCTCTATAATAGAAGGTCACAATGTTGGAGATGATGACTGAGTAGTAACCTAAAGTTACTTAGGAGTAACCCAACTTCATTCTCTGCATTTCCGCAATATTGTAAAAAAGAATCATAACAACTAGACAGTTCCCATTGCCTAGATACTTTATATATATTGTACACGGTGTGACACTGATGGGGTGATTTAGAATTTCGTGCTGTAGTATTTACTGATTGCCAGAAACAGTGAACACAATTATCTTCTGTTGAAAACATTAATATTCTGTGAATAAAACACTAAACAGTGAATTTTGTATTCACTGATGGCATTTTGTATTTAAAGTTTTGCAAAGGGTGGTCTAAGATATGCAAGTCAGGTACCAAGGCGAGAAAATGTGTTGGAATTAAAATCTCTCTCTCGCTCACGCACGCACACATTGTTTCTATGGAACGCCGTTTGTGTATTTGACCATGCGCGTCAAATAATACAATCCTATTATAGAATGTTGTGTGTGCTGAATTTGCATGGTCAAGCCAAGCGCCACCACTACCATCAGTAGCATTGTCAAAGCTGTACAAAAAAAAGTTTACAATTCCGCGTTGGTAATAATGCATTATTTGTTCGACCGAATGGGAAAACGTCTGTGTGAGCATTTGAAATAAGATCATATTCAAACGAGCAGGATCAAAAATGTTTGCAAATATCTTTGATATAGATGTTAGCAACTTCTGGGGTAGCTACCTAGCTAGCACCAATGCACCAAACGTTAGCCTGAAAACAATGACCAATATTCTTAGCAATGATTTAGGAATCCATGTGAGTAAGTATTAGCTAGGTAGCCACTTGAACTTCAACTTCAGTTAATGAAAATAACTAGCTAGCTAGCCAGCTACTTAAAGTTGTTTCCCAAAGCTAACGTTATAAGCAGCCAGTAAACTTCATCTGGCTGGTGAGGTTTGACCGGACCGGGTTATGTATTGTGAAAATAGCCACAATAAGGATTAGCCCCACTAGTGGAATTTGCGATTAGCCTTCAAAATAAAAGTACCTATTTGAAAGTGACGCAGAAGGTTACAATTAGTGAAATCATTCAATATTTAGACTAAATCATGTTAAACAAGGTTGGAATGTGGAGCAATGAAATAGGGTATCAGTCTACTCGGTGACACCCTCAGAACACAACTGTGAAGAGTTTATGCAAATATTAGCGTTGTAGCTCCTATCGCGGGACTGTGACGTGTGAAATCACCTCCCCAGTCAGCCTATTGTGTGTATTGACATTCATGTTGTACTGTACAGCCTTACCTAAGGATTGGGGATTAATTAAGTGGGGTGTTAGTCTACTCAGTACCAAGAGCTTTTTCCCCAACGTCCTCCTCAGAGTTATCAGACTCCAAAACATCCACGTTGTATTGTTTTTCCTCTGGAATAGTGTTCAATACACCTAGTAGGTTGACTGGTACAATAAATGTGGCTCAATTCACAGGGGTTTCAGTGTCCCGCAATAAGAGCTACGACGCTAATGTTCTCTGGGTGTCACTGAGTAGACTTAACCCATGTCATTGATCAATAATCCATAGGTAAGGCTGTACAGTGAAATAAGTATGCCCCCAATGCAATTCTAAAGTCTAATACATCCAGTGTGATTTCAATATTTTGTTGAATTTATATAACAACAATCCAACCTCGTTTAGCATGATCCATGGCATAATTCCACTATTTTTATTCATTTGCAACACTGTCAATGACATACTTTCATTTTAAAGGCTAACCGCAAATTCCACTATTGTGGCGAATCCTTATTGTGGCTAACCTCACATAGGTGGGTCCGACCACCATTAATCAAATAAAAAAAGTTATATACATTAGTTTTTTTTTTTTGATGATGACACCTAGCTAGATAGTTAGCTAGCTAACTATAGCTACTGAAACATATTATGTCGTTTTGCTATGTTTTGGGGGAAGAACATTGTTTGCATCCATCAGCTAACGTTAGCTATCTTTTTTTATGACCAGCACTTTCCAGAGCTTGGGGAAGGGCAGGTGCGCGAGACAAAACTTTACCAGCATCATAGCATACATATCGATGAGTCGTTGTGACGTATGAAATACGAGTGATAGTGTAAAATGTATAAACGTGTTAAATTGTTATGTGACGTGCAGTCCTATTCAGGTCCTGATTGGTAAACAAGCTTATTTGACACGTCAAATAGTGTTATTTGACGTGTATCTTTTCTGACATGCAAAGACACAAACGGCATTCCACGTTTCTAATTTGCTGCTATTGGAGCAAGTTATTGAGGAACGTATCAACCATGCATTCGATTGTCTATGGACATTATCACTCACTCACAACCAACGGAAAACATCAGCCCATGTTTGCATGTCAACCTCTTACATTTACATGTTAGTCATTTAGCAGACGCTCTTATCCAGAGTGATTTACAGGAGCAATTAGGGTTAAGCATAACAAATTACTAGAGGGGTGATGTCAGGATGGGGTGAAAATGGCAGCTATATTGGTCAGGGAGTAATCCAAATCAGTCTACTTGGAATGAATGCCAGTAGAGGCATCATCCTGATTTTACTTATGCAGGAAAATAAAAATAAGGCAAGTGACATATCATAAATTGTGTAATAGAATTATTGTAATTATTGTCAAATAATTATACATAGACGGGGTTCATACCAATTTTCTATATAAATAGCCTCTAACATATGTGTAAACAGACCATAAATGTCTAAATATTTGTTTCCTTGAAAAGCTGTGAGTGCTATTACATGATACAATATCAGTACTTGTTGCATTTACAACTTGTCTAAGTCCTATCAACTGACTGCATTGTTTGAATGGAATGTTGGCATATTGGCAGTTAATTTGAAAAATGAATGGTTTAAATCCTCTAAAACTGGCTGGCTAGCTAGCTAACAAACATACAGTGCATATAAATTCTTCAAATTCATAACTTTACGCAATATCTTATCAAAGCACTGGCAAACCATGGTTGACCAACTCCCTGACCAAAATGGCTGACCTTTATCCCATTATAAGAAGGTTCATGTCCATTCTAGTATTAAAATAACTAATTCCATGGGGTTAAGTGCCTTTCTCAAGGGCACTTCAACAGAATTTTCACCTAGTCGGCTCGGGGATTCGAACCAGCGACCTTTCGCTGAAAATGAATTGAAAATGTAGCATTTAAATTAGAAGAGGAGAGGAATGGTTTTCATATTTTATCCTCAGATTAAGAAATTAATGAATTCCTGGGGAATTACAGTACTGACTCCCTTTGTTGTCTTGAAAGAAAGAGGCGCTATGAAAGTGAATCTCTTAAAGGACGTCTTAGCTGTCTTTGGTTCATATTCCATGTGGAATCGTTCACAATTTCTTATTGAACACACTCAGGCTGACTTAACGATGAAGTGATTGTCTTTCATCAGCATTGATCCTTAATTACTAAGCATTACTAGCATCAATATCAATATTATTACAATTACACTATTATAACCTAACCTCAAAATATGAGTGAATAAATACACTGACATCCAAATGTTCCACTACAGTAGTTGCTGTGGCAGGTGGGGAGGAATTAAAATGTTATATGGTTCCTTTACCATTCTCAATACGACACCACTTCTATAGAGAGGATAGTAGACCTGGCTGAGTGCTTCTATAGAGAGGATAGTAGACCTGGCTGAGTGCTTCTATAGAGAGGATAGTAGACCTGGCTGAGTGTTTCTATAGAGAGGATAGTAGACCTGGCTGAGTGCTTCTATAGAGAGGATAGTAGACCTGGCTGAGTGCTTCTATAGAGAGGATAGTAGACCTGGCTGAGTGCTTCTATAGAGAGGATAGTAGACCTGGCTGAGTGCTTCTATAGAGAGGATGGTAGACCTGGCTAAGTGCTGAGTACTTTAAAGAGCATCAAAGCACAGTGGTCTGGCTCATAGGTGAAAGGTCATGGTGAGGTCATAGATGAGGTGGTGGAGATACAGTACATAAAGAAGTAAATCAGAGTGAGACAGACAACACACACACACACAACACACACACACAACACACACACACACAGACAACACACACAACAGTTGTTCAAAGACTGTTAGACATACTCTGCTACAGCCACTCAGACTGACCTGACAGAAGGATGTTGTAAAAGCACTGAGATGAGAAAATCTGCTCTGAACCCATACCATGGATGCGTCCCAAATGGCATCATATTCCCAATGGGCCCTAGTCAACTAAATAGGGAGCCATTTGGGACGTAACCCACATGTTGGTCTTCCTGTACTCTTCTCATTTTAGTCATTTAGCAGACTTACAGTTAGTGAGTACATAAATTTTTCATACTGGCCCCCCGTGGGAATCGAACCCACAACCCTGACGTTGCAAGCGCCATGCTCTACCAACTGAGCTACACGGGGCCCAACAGAGAAGTGGAGATGGCAATTTAATGTAACAGATATGATAAAGTTCTTAATTAGTGTAATTTTTTTACATTTTAGTCATTTAGCAGACACTCTTATCCAGAGTGACTTACAGTTAGTGAGTGCATACATTTTCATACTGTAGGGGTGGTGTACCTAATAATCTGGCCACTCAGTGTATATTCTCTGTGTATATCAATGATGTCGCTCTTGGTGCTGGTGATGCTCGGATCCACCTCTATGCGGACGACACCATTTTGTATACATCTGGCCCTTTATTGGACACTGTGTTAACAAACCTCCAAACGAGCTTCAATGCCATACAACACTCCTTCCGTAGCCTCCAACTGCTCTTAAACACTAGTAAAACTAAATGCATGCTCTTCAACCGAACGCTGCTTGCACCCGCCCACCCGACTAGAATCACTACTCTCGGCGGGTCTGACCTAGAGTATGTGGACAACTACAAATACCTACAGTGAGGAGAACAAGTATTTGATACACTGCCGATTTTGCAGGTTTTCCTACTTACAAAGCATGTAGAGGTCTGTAATTTTTATCATAGGTACACTTCACCTGTGAGAGACAGAATCTAAAACAAAAATCCAGAAAATCACATTTTATGATTTTTAAGTAATTCATTTGCATTTTATTGCATGACATAGGTATTTGATCACCTACCAACCAGTAAGAATTCCGGCTCTCACAGACCTGTTAGTTTTTCTTTAAGAAGCCCTCCTGTTCTCCACTCATTACCTGTATTAACTGCACCTGTTTGAACTCGTTACCTGTATAAAAGACACCTGTCCACACACTCAATCAAACAGACTCCAACCTCTCCACAATGGCCAAGACCAGAGAGCTGTGTAAGGACATCAGGGATACAATTGTAGACCTGCACAAGGCTGGGATGGGCTACAGGACAATAGGCAAGCGGCTTGGTGAGAAGGCAACAACTGTTGGCGCAATTATTAGAAAATGGAAGAAGTTCAAGATGACGGTCAATCACCCTTGGTCTGGGGCTCCATGCAAGATCTCACCTCGTGGGGTATCAATGATCATGAGGAAGGTGAGGGATCAGCCCAGAACTACACGGCAGGACCTGGTCAATGACCTGAGGAGAGCTGGGACCACAGTCTCAAAGAAAACCATTAGTAACACACTACGCCGTCATGGATTAAAATCCTGCAGCGCACGCAAGGTCCCCCTGCTCAAGCCAGCGCATGTCCAGGCCCGTCTGAAGTTTGCCAATGACCATCTGGATGATCCAGAGGAGGAATGGGAGAAGGTCATGTGGTCTGATGAGACGAAAATAGAGCTTTTTGGTCTAAACTCCACTCGCCGTGTTTGGAGGAAGAAGAAGGATTAGTACAACCCCAAGAACACCATCCCAACCGTGAAGCATGGAGGTGGAAACATCATTCTTTGGGGATACTTTTCTGCAAAGGGGACAGGACGACTGCACCGTATTGAGGGGAGGATGGATGGGGCCATGTATCGCGAGATCTTGGCCAACAATCTCCTTCCCTCAGTAAGAGCATTGAAGATGGGTCATGGCTGGGTCTTCCAGCATGACAACGACCCGAAACACACAGCCAGGGCAACTAAGGAGTGGCTCCGTAAGAAGCATCTCAAGGTCCTGGAGTGGCCTAGCCAGTCTCCAGACCTGAACCCAATTGAAAATCTTTGAGGGAGCTGAAAGTCCGTATAGCCCAGCGTCAGCCCCGAAACCTGAAGGATCTGGAGAAGATCTGTATGGAGGAGTGGGCCAAAATCCCTGCTGCGGTGTGTGCAAACCTGGTCAAGACCTACAGGAAACGTATGATCTCTGTAATTGCAAACAAAGGTTTCTGTACCAAATATTAAGTTCTGCTTTTCTGATGTATCAAATACTTATGTCATGCAATAAAATACAAATGAATTACTTAAAAATCATACAATGTGATTTTCTGGATTTTTGTTTTAGATTCCGTCTCTCACAGTTGAAGTGTACCTATGATAAAAATTACAGACCTCTACATGCTTTGTAAGTAGGAAAACCTGCAAATTCGGCAGTGTATCAAATACTTGTTCTCCCCACTGTAGGTGTCTGGTTAGACTGTAAACTCTCCTTCCAGACTCACATTAAGCATCTCCAATCAAAAGTTAGATCTAGAATCGGCTTCCTATTTCGCAACAAAGCCTCCTTCACTCATGCTGCCAAACATGCCCTCGTAAAACTGACTATCCTACCGATCCTTGACTTTGGCGATGTCATTTACAAAATAGCCTCCAACACCCTACTCAGCAAATTGGATATAGTCTATCACAGTGCCATCCGTTTTGTCACCAAAGCCCCATATACTACCTGTCACGCCCTGGCTCTGGGGACACTGTTATGTTGAGCCAGGGTGTGTAATTCTATGTTTGTATTTCTATGTTGGCCTGAGTGACTCCCAATCAGAGGCAACGAGTGTCAGCTGGTTGTCTCTGATTGGGAGCCATATTTAACTGTCTGTCTTTCACTTTGTGTTTGTGGTTTCTTGTTCTTATTTGGTTTGTTTATGTAACCAGAGACATCACGTTTTCGTCTGTTGTTTTGATCGTGTGATCATACTCGAATAAATATAAATATGTTCACCTTCAACGCTGCGCTTTGGTCTCTCCCTGACGACCGTGACAGAAGAAACCACCAGAACTGGACCAAGCAGCCTAGTGAGGAGCAGAGTGGGTGGACTTGGCAACAGTGGAGGCAGAGCTTTGACTGGGTCAAGCCGAATGAGGAGCTGAATGGCGGAGATTGGAAGCAGAAGAGCGAGAGTTGGGCGAGAATTATCGAGGCCTGGCCCACGGGGAAGAGAGACTCCCAGAAAATTTTTAGGGGGGGGCTCACGACGTCGGACCAGCAGGAGGCCGCGATAGAGCGGTCCAGCGGGTTGCCAGAGGAGGCCGCCAGGTTACGGGGGCCACTGGTCGAAGAGGGGATGGAGGATATAGAGGCACGGCGAGAGGTACTGGCGTGTGTTGCCAGTCCGGTCCGGCCCGTTCCAGATCCCGGTGTAGGGCCAGTGGTGTGTGTCCCCAGTACGGTCCGGTCCATTCCTGCTCCCCGCACCAAGTCAGTGGTGCGTTTCGTCAGCCCTGTCCGGCCCGGTCCTGCTCTCCGCACCAAGTCTGTGGTGCGCGTCACCAGCCCAGTCCGGCCCATTCCTGCTCCCCGCACCAAGTCTGTGGTGCGTTTCGTCAGCCCTGTCCGGCCCGTTCCTGCTCTCCGCACCAAGTCTGTGGTGCGCGTCGCCAGCCCAGTCCGGCCCATTCCTGCTCCCCGCACCAAGTCTGTGGTGCGTTTCGTCAGCCCTGTCCGGCCCGTTCCTACTCTCCGCACCAAGTCTGTGGTGCGCGTCGCCAGCCCAGTCCGGCCCATCCAAGCTCCCCGCACCAAGCCAGTGGTGTGCGTTGTCGGTCCGGCACGGCCCGTGCCTGTTCCACTGGTGCCTGGTCCGGCACCGGTCAGATGCGTTACGCCGGAGCTAGAGCAATCCGCTCCATCAGTGTGCAGTCCAGCTCCGGCCAGCGGGGCCAGACCGGACCAGGGGTACTTTGGGGAGTTGGAGAGGGAGCGGGGATCAGGCCCGGAGCCGGATCCGCCGCCAAGGCGGAGTGCCCACCCGGTCCCTCCCCTGTGGTATTTAGTTGGCGCGGTCGGAGTCAGCTGGTTGTCTCTGATTGGGAGACATATTTAACTGTCTGTCTTTCACTTTGTGTTTGTGGTTTCTTGTTCTTATTTGGTTTGTTTATGTAACCAGAGACATCACGTTTTCGTCTGTTGTTTTGATCGTTTGATCATACTCGAATAAATATAAATATGTTCACCTTCAACGCTGCGCATTGGTCTCTCCCTGACGACCGTGACACTACCCACCATTGTGACCTGTACGCTCTTGTTGGCTGGCCCTCACTACATATTCGTCGCCAAACCCACTGGCTCCAGGTCATCTATAAATCACTGCTAGGCAAATCCCAGTCTTATCTTAGCTCACTGGTCACCATAGCAACACCCACCCGTAGTCTGCGCTCCAGCAGGTATATCTCACTGGTTAACCCCAAAGCCAACACCTCCTTTGGCCGCCATTCCTTCCAGTTCTCTGCTGCCAATGACTGGAACGAACTGCAAAAATCTCTGAAGCTGGAGACTCTTATCTCCCTCACTAACTTTAAGCGTCAGTTGTCAGAGCAGCTTACCGATCACTGCACCTGTACACAGCCTTTCTGAAATTAGCCCACCCAACTACCTCATCCCCATATTGTTATTTATTTTGCTAATTTGCACCCCAGTATCTCTATTTGCACATCATCTTTTGCACATCTATCATTCCAGTATTATACGAAATTGTAACTATTTTGCACTATGGCCTATTTATTGCCTTACCTCCATAACTTACTACATTCGCACACACTGTATATATATTTTCTGTTGTATTTTTGACTTTATGTTTTGTTTACCCCATATGTAACTCTGTGTTGTTTTTATCGCACTGCTTTGCTTTATCTTGGCCAGGTCGCAGTTGTAAATGAGAACTTGTTCTCAACTGGCTTACCTGGTTAAATAAAGGTTAAATAAAATAAAAAATTAAATAATAGAACATGACTCACTGTCTGTAGGGGTGGTGTACCTAATAATCTGGCCACTCAGTGTATATTATAGAACATGACTCACTGTCTGTAGGGGTGGTGTACCTAATAATCTGGCCACTCTGTGTATATTATAGAACATGACTCACTGTCTGTAGGGGTGGTGTACCTAATAATCTGGCCACTCAGTGTATATTCTCTGTGTATATCAATGATCGGATCCACCTCTATGCGGACGACACCATTTTGTATACATCTGGCCCTTCATTGGACACTGTGTTAACAAACCTCCAAATGAGCTTCAATGCCATACAACACTCCTTCCGTAGCCTCCAACTGCTCTTAAACACTAGTAAAACTAAATGCATGCTCTTCAACCGAACGCTGCTTGCACCCGCTCACCCGACTAGAATTACTACTAAAAATAAAAAATAAACAAATGGTGGTGGCCACTCAGTGTATATTATAGAACATGACTTATGAGTTATGAGTTATGAGTCATGGGTTATGTTTGGGGTATCTTATCGCATATGTGTGCGTGTGTGTGTGTGCATGTGCGTATGTGTGCGTTCGTGCGAACTGTGAATCCTCACCCTCTTCAGATGGAGAGACTAAATAAAGGAGTCAGAGAAGATCTCTCCATCCTCAAAGAGAGGATTGTGGGTAACGGCATGTATTTTCTTATACATCGTAAATCTGGTCTGTATATCTGGGTCGAGGTCTACAGAGGTGATGAACTCTGTTGTATACAGTGAAGCTATCACGTCACCTTTCACTGTTTGCATCCCAAATGGCACCCTATTCCCTATGTAGTGCACTACTTTTGACCAGGGCCCATAGGGTACTAGTGCACTATATTGTGAATAGGGTGCGATTTGGGACAAAACCACTGACTGTTGTGCCACAGAAGGCTGTGTGATGTGTCCTCCTCTGCTTCTGTTGGGGGTTAGGATTTAGAAGACGATAAGGCCAGACACCACAGGCTGAAATGACATGCTACCTGTTCCTGTGGACTTTCTGTCATTAGTTAGCAACTTCCTTCAAACTGCACGCAGAGACATAAAAATGGTATCCATCTGATATCTCTCCAGACAGGGACTTGACAAATGAACCCTGGACACCACTGGATGGCCTGGGTTTTGTTTGTAGGAACAAACTCCTGTCCTCCGTACAGATATCTGTAGTTTGCTATTACTCAAGAGGCAAAGTTTTGAAAAATATGTATTTATTTTCTTTAAGAAAAAAATTGTTGATCGCACATCATTGATGTAAGTTCTTTACAGTATAACATGTAGGGTTCATCCACATTCAACCATTGTAGAATAAATAAATAAATAATCAATACATATAACATTTCTACATTCATTTGAAACATTCTGTATTTCAATATAATATTATCTTATTTGAGAACAATTATGCTTTTCATGATGGAAGTACATAGTACTGTATGTCAATCAAACATTTGTATTCTGACTACAAACAGACATGGGAAGAACACTGACTGTTATCTTTAAGACATATTTACAAAGTAATAATTTAACAAATAAATATGTTTGTTTAAATAAATACATAACACAAATTATTCAAAACATTTGAATACCTTTCAATAAAATCATAGTGATCCAATCAGTAAGTAGTACATCGAAAAAGACATGAACAACCTTAAACCTGAGAATGGTCTATAAATAACAATGACTTCTGTCACAAAGAGCCATGCAGCATGTTTATGGACCATGTTACCCAAAGAGATCAATCTATAAGATATAGAGATCATCTAATTACTTTATCTCTATGGTAGTATCTCTCCCACATTCGTTTTCATTAAGGTTCTGGAGGAAACGTATGTACGCCTGTAGAGGAACATCCTTCAATAAACGGGGTAGCGTTCTGTTCTTCATGGGGCAGACACTGGCCTCCTTTAAAAATATAAATCATTGAGCCATTAGTATGTAGCCTGAACCAACTTCAACAAGTAGTGGGCAGAACTGTGCCGGAGCTGGACTTGAACTGAGTGCTACCGTCTGCCAGTAACACTTCACTAAACACTGACTGCGTCCCAAATGGCACCTTATTCCAATGGGCCATGGTCAAAAGTAGTGCACTATATAGGGAATAGGGTGCATCCAGAGAGTGTTCAGGGTCAAAAACACCTGAATAAACGGTGTGTATTAAACAGAGGCAGCATATTCCCTATATGGTGCACTACTTTTGACCAGGGCCCTCAGGGACTGACCTGTCCAAAACGCTTCACTAAACAATGTGTAGAAAACAGCCAGTGTTCAGAAACTCACCTCAGGGGTAGAGATATGAGGCAGAGCCTGGATGTTCTTCTTCAGTCTGTTCAGAAGTGGTTTGTGTTCCTCGGTCCGGGCCTTCACCATGTTGACCACATGCTTCAGCTCAGTGGCAAACACCCCCTGGCACTCACACTGCAACTAACACATGAGGAGACTTGATTAGACAACAGTTCAGACAACAGTTGTGAGTTATGCATACACTACAGACGTGTGTTATTGTTTGTGTGTGTGTGTGTGTGTGTGTGTGTGTGTGTGTGCGTGTGGATTGATGAAGGATAGATTACTTACTGCTTTCTTCTGCATTGCTGGTGTTGGTACTCTGTACTTATTTGGCTGTATGATGAAAGAAAGACAGTCTCATTAGATAAGACAGAGGCTACATTCAGAATGGCAGTATATTACAACTCCACCAATCATCTCACGGTCTCTATTTATTTACTTTAGATAACATCTCTTGTTGAACCAATGCCCTGCAGTTTGTGACTAGCCACAATGATGGACATAGTCTGGAACTCACCACCCAACTCCTCACATGTGAACAACTGTCAGTGAGCTTAACTATGAGCTCAACTCTAAATGTGCGTCCCAAATTGCACCCTTTTACCCATATAGGGCACTACTTTGGTCAAAAGTAGTGCCCTATATAGGGAATAGGGTGCCATTTGTGGCACACCTCTAACTACCAGTGATGAGAACATTCCTATGACTGTCTACTTACAAAAGTGAAGTTGTCCTTGGTGAGGCTGTGCAAGTCTTTCAGGATCTCTTTGCGTAAGTTGTTGCCCAGACAGAGATGCAGCATGTCGAGAAACACAACAACAACAACAACAGACTTCATCATTTTCATACTGTGATCTCTGGTTGTCTGTCTATTACTCTCTTTCTTTCTCTCTGTTTCTCTCAGTCTCTCTCTCTCTGTCTGTCGGTCCCTGGAGAATGTGTGAAGTGAATATGATAAAGATCAGCGGCATTGATGCTTTTTATGGCAAACAAACAGGAAGTTGTTGTGAGAAGGCGTAAAGAAACCGTGATGTCACTGAAACAGCCCTGGTCTGAGCGATCAAGGAAAACACAGTATCATCATCAACACCATCACCGCAGCAATTAATGGTCAGGGATGATATTCGTTCATATGTGAATCTGATAAAGATGTTTGATGATTGTCATAGATAGTTTCATGGTGTTGTGTCCAGGACCATGTGTGTTAACAAAATGTTGACTTGTTAAATGAAAATCTATTAAAGACGTTTAGATCTGGTTCTCTCTCGTTCCAGACCAGCAGATGTCTTTTTAAGGTGTGTGTGCACGTGGTGAGAGAGATCCCTATCTTGCACTGGAAAAGCTATGGACAGTCAATATATTGCACTGTGCTTTCATCAAATATAGGCTCTGATAGGTTGCAAAAACATTTTGTGGAGGAGTTTTGTGGATGTGGATCTCTGGCCTCTTGTGTGAGATGACCCAGAGATGCACCTTGAGTTCTAGGCTACTATAGGAAGTGATGGTCAGTGAGATAAAATGACACTAAATGTATCAGGTTGCACAGACAGACTTTTTCTGTGCCTCTCAAGCCTGCTTGAAGCACTCTGACCATGCTTGAAACCGTATTGCACATCTGCCCATGAGACAAATCTACCATGAAATGACTCTAGGTCAGGCAAGTTGCACACTGGGCTGCGTCCCAAATAGCACCCTATTCCCTACATCGTGCACTACTTTTGACCAGAGTCCTATAGTCCCTGGTCATAAGTAATGTACAACATAGGGAAAAGGGTGCCATTTCGGACGCACCCAAGCTGTCAGTCTTGCCAGTGTAAAAGTCACTTTCCAGCACAGGAGGCTGGTGGCACCTTAATTGGGGAGGACGGGCTCATGGTAATGGCTGGAGCGGAATCAGTGGAATGGTATAAAATACATCAAACACATGGGTTCCATTCACTCTGTTCCAGCCATTATTATGAGCCGTCCTCCCCTCAGCAGCCTCCACCGCTTTCCGGTGAAGAAGATGTGGGGTTTCTCAGTCTACTCTAGTGTGTGAGGAGGAGTGTACTAACAATACCCTGTGTGAAGTAGAGTTTCTGCAGTCTCTATGAAACCTTATCAGGGACTACCATCTCAGCCAGACTGCTGACACTGATGCTGTGTTAGATTAGTTTTCTTCTTAGAATTTTCTGTTGAGCCAAGATTTGAATAACTGGCCCTAACCCTAACCTTAACTCTAACCTTAACCCAATTCCATAATAAAGGAATCTGAGCTGCTGCCGCCTATAGAGTCTTTATTTATTGCATGGTTCATGAACCTGGTCAGAACACACAGTAATCTGTTCCAAATGGCATCCTATTCTTTATACAGTGCACTACTTCTACCAGGGCCCATATAGGGAACAGGGTGCCATTTGGGAAGCAGGCTATGAGATGGTTATCTCTGCTATTTAAATCAGGTTTCCTGTCAGAACTAGATGTTTTCCTTTGCATCACATTGACACCTAGACCCACGTTTAGCAGACGCTCTTATCCAGAGCAACTTACAGTTAGTGAGTGCATACATTTTTAATACTGGCCCCCCGTGGGAATCGAACCCACAACCCTGGCGTTGCAAGCGCCATGCTCTACCAACTGAGCTACAGGAGGCCTACACATCTCCTCCATGAGTTTGACTATATCTCATATGAAGATTGAACACTCAAGTTGATAGTACGTCTACATTTCCTGTACTTTAATCACATGCATGTACAGTATGTCACCATTAGCATGCTCTAATAAATTATCAAATGTTTAATTCATTATTTTATCATTACAAATTCTGACGATTAAATAAAATAAAACCAAGTCTAGAATGATTACACTAATTCACTAATATGTCCATGTAGTTGTAGAGCCTCACGTTGGTTAAAGCAACAACATCATCCTATAGGCTGAAGCTATATAGAATCAAGCAGAAACACCATCCTATCAGATCTGGGTTCAAATATTATTCAAAATAATTAAAACCCCAAACAGCAACAATGCAGATGTAGAAGCATGGTGGCTAGGAAAATCTCCCTAGAAAGGCAGAAACCTAGGAAGAAACCTTGGCCAGTCCTCTTCTGGCTGTGAGATTATAAGAGTACATGGCCATTAAGGCCAGATTGTTCTTCAAGATGTTCAAACGTTCATAGATGACCAGTAGGGTCAAATAATAATCACAGTGGTTGTAGAGGGTACAGTTGGCTTTTCATAGCTGAGCATTCAGAGGTCGAGACAGCAGGTGAGGTAGAGAAAAAGAGAGAGAGAGAGAGAGAGAGAGAGAGAGAGAGAGAGTCGAAAACAGCAGGTCCTGGACAAGGTAGCACGTCCAGTGAACAGGTCACGATTCCATAGCCGCAGGCAGAACAGTTGAAACTGGAGCAGCAGCCCGCTCCTGGGGACAGCCAGGAGTCATCAGGCCAGGTAGTCCTGAGGCATGGTCCTAGGGCTCAGGTCCTTCAGGAGGAGAGGAAGAGAGAGAGAATTAGAGGAAGCATGCTTAAATTCACACAGGACACCAGATAAGACAGGAGAATTACACCCGATATAACAGACTAACCCTAGCCCCCCGGCACATAGACTATTGCAGCATAGATACTGGAGGCTGAGACGGGGGGGGTCGGGGGACACTGTGGTCCCGTCCGACGATACCCCCAGACAGGGCCAACCAGGCTGAGCCCACGAAGATCTCCTCCACCACACGAGCCCGAAGGGGGCGCAAAACCGGACAGGAAGATGACGTCAGTGACTCAACCCACTCAAGTGACGCACCCCTCCTAGGAATGGCATGGAAGAGCACTAGTAAGCCAGTGACTCAGCCCCCGTAACAGGGTCAGAGGCAGAGAATCCCAGAGGAGAGAGGGGAGCCGGCCAGGCAGAGACAGCAAGGGCGGTTCGTCGCTCCAGTGCCTTGCACCTTCGCACCGCTGGGCCAGACTACACTCAATCATATGACCTACTGAAGAGATGAGTCTTCAGTAAAGACTTAAAGGTTGAGACCGAGTCTGCGTCTCTCACATGAATAGGCAGACCATTCCATAAAAATTTAGCTCTATAAGAGAAAGCCCTGCCTCCAGCTGTTTGAAATTCTAGGGACAATAAGGAGGCCTGTGTCTTGTGACCGTAGCGTACATGTACAGTGGGGGAAAAAAGTATTTAGTCAGCCACCAATTGTGCAAGTTCTCCCACTTAAAATGATGAGAGAGGCCTGTAATGTTCATCATAGGTACACGTCAACTATGACAGACAAAATGAGAAAAAAATATCCAGAAAATCACATTGTAGGATTTTAATGAATTTATTTGCAAACTATGGTGGAAAATAAGTATTTGGTCAATAACAAAAGTTTCTCAATACTTTGTTATATACCCTTTGTTGGCAATGACACAGGTCAAACGTTTTCTGTAAGTCTTCACAAGGTTTTCACACACTGTTGCTGGTATTTTGGCCCATTCCTCCATGCAGATCTCCTCTAGAGCAGTGATGTTTCGGGGCTGTCGCTGGGCAACACGGACTTTCAACTCCCTCCAAAGATTTTCTATGGGGTTGAGATCTGGAGACTGGCTAGGCCACTCCAGGACCTTGAAATGCTTCTTACAAAGCCACTCCTTCGTTGTCCGGGCGGTGTGTTTGGGATCATTGTCATGCTGAAAGACCCAGCCACGTTTCATCTTCAATGCCCTTGCTGAAGGAAGGAGGTTTTCCCTCAAAATCTCACGATACATGGCCCCATTCATTCTTTCCTTTACACGGATCAGTCGTCCTGGTCCCTTTGCAGAAAAACAGCCCCAAAGCATGATGTTTCCACGCCCATGCTTCACAGTAGGTATGGTGTTCTTTGGATGCAACTCAGCATTCTTTGTCCTTCAAACACGACGAGTTGAGTTTTTACCAAAAAGTTATATTTTGGTTTCATCTGACCATATGACATTCTCCCAATCCTCTTCTGGATCATCCAAATGCACTCTAGCAAACTTCAGACGGGCCTGGACATGTACTGGCTTAAGCAGGGGGACACGTCTGGGACTGCAGGATTTGAGTCCCTGGCGGCGTAGTGTGTTACTGATGGTAGGCTTTGTTACTTTGGTCCCAGCTCTCTGCAGGTCATTCACTAGGTCCCCCCGTGTGGTTCTGGGATTTTTGCTCACCGTTCTTGTGATCATTTTGACCCCACGGGGTGAGATCTTGCGTGGAGCCCCAGATCGAGGGAGATTATCAGTGGTCTTGTATGTCTTCCATTTCCTAATAATTGCTCCCACAGTTGATTTCTTCAAACCAAGCTGCTTACCTATTGCAGATTCAGTCTTCCCAGCCTGGTGCAGGTATACAATTTTGTTTCTGGTGTCCTTTGACAGCTCTTTGGTCTTGGCCATAGTGGAGTTTGTAGTGTGACTGTTTGAGATTGTGGACAGGTGTCTTTTATACTGATAACAAGTTCAAACAGGTGCCATTAATACAGGTAACGAGTGGAGGACAGAGGAGCCTCTTAAAGAAGAAGTTACAGGTCTGTGAGAGCCAGAAATCTTGCTTGTTTGTAGGTGACCAAATACTTATTTTCCACCATAATTTGCAAATAAATTCATAAAAAATCCTACAATGTGATTTTCTGGAAAAACATTTCTCAATTTGTCTGTCATAGTTGACGTGTACCTATGATGAAAATTACAGGCCTCTCTCATCTTTTTAAGTGGGAGAACTTATACAATTGGTGGCTGACTAAATACTTTTTCTCCCCACTGTAGGCATGTACGGCAGGACCAAATCAGAGAGATGTAATGCTTTGTAGGTTAGAAGTAAAACCTTGAAATCAGCCCAAGCCTTAACAGGAAGCCAGAGCACTGGAGTAATATGATAAATGTTTTGGGTTCTAATCAAGATTCTGGCAGCCGTGTTTAGCACTAACTGAAGTTTATTTGGTGCTTCATCCGGGGAGCTGGAGAGTAGAGCATTGCAGTAGTCTAATCTAGAAGGTCATGGGTTAGCTTTTCTGCATAATTTTTAGACAAAAGGTTTCTGATTTATGTAATGTTACGAAGATGGAAAAAAGCTGTCCTTGAAATATTCTTGATATGTTTGTCAAAATAGAGATCAGGGTCCACAGTAACGCAGTTTTATTTGAGACGACTGTACAACCATCAAGATTAATTGTCAGATCCAACAGCAGATCTCTGTTTCTTGGGACCTAGAACTAGCATCTCTGTTTTGTCCGAGTTTAAAAGTAAAACACTTCCTTATGTCTGAAACACAGGCTTCCAGGGTAGGCAATTTTGGGGCTTCACCATGTTTCATCGAAATGTACAGCTGTGTGTTGTCCGCATATCAGTGAAAGTTGACATTGTATTTCCGAATGACATCACCAAGAGGTAGAATATATAGTGAAAACAATAGTGGTCCTAAAATGGAACCTTGAGGAACACCGAAACGTACAAATGATTTGTCAGAGAACAAACCATCCACAGAGACAAACTGATATCTTCCAGACAGATAAGATCTAAACCAGGCAAGAACTTGTCCAGGTAGACAAATTAGAGTTTCCAATCTCTCCAAAAGAATGTGGTGATCGATGGTGTCAAAAGCAGCACTAAGGTTTAGGAGCACAAGGACAGATGCAGAGCCTTAGTCTGACGCCATTAAAAAGGTTATTTACCACCTTCAGGAGTGCAGTCTCAGTGCTATGATCGGGTCTAAAACCAGACTGAAGCGTTTTGTATACATTATTTGTCTTCAGGAAGGCAGTGAGTTGCTGCACAACAGCTTTTTCTAAAAATGTTGAAAGCAATGGGAGATTCGATATAAGCCAATCGTTTTTACATTTTACGAGTCAAGATTTGGCTTTTTCAAGAGAGGCTTTATTACTGCCACTTTTAGTGAGTTTGGTACAAATCCGGTGGATAGGGAGCCATTTATTATGTTCAACATAGGAAGGCCAAGCACAGGAAGTAGCTCTTTCAGTAGTTTAGTTGGAATAGGGTCCAGTATGCAGCTTGAAGGTTTAGAGGCCATGACTATTTTCATGAATGTGTCAAGAGATACAGGATTAATAAACTTGAGTGTCTCCATTGATCCTAGGTCCTGGCAGTTTTGTGCAGACTCAGGACAACTGAGCTTTGGAGAAATACGCAGATTCAAAGAGGAGTCTGTAATTTGCTTTCTAATGATCATGATCTTTTCGTCGAAGAAGTTCATGAATTCATCACTGCTAAAGTGAAAGCCATCCTCTCTTGGGGAATGCTTCTTTTTAGTTAGCTTTGCGACCAGTGGCAGTCACTGCCGTTAAAGATGAGGGAGGACAGATTATTTTTTCATGAGCATGGCCTTATTTCTATTACAGCATATTGGATGACTCTCATTCATATTCCATTCACCCAGTTCAATGTAACAGCGATAGGTTTAGGCTACTACATGATACTCTAATGTTCCCTATACCCCTCATGAGGTTGCTACAATCTAGCCTATCAATGAAAGTTTACTACGTTGGTGCACACAAGTCGAGAGACAAATTTGAGGTGACAGACAGTGACACATTGACAGACAGTGACATTCAGTGCCACCTTGCACACTCTTGCCTGCATCTAGCTGATATAGGGTGTAATCATTAGTCCAACAGTTGCAAACAAGAGTTTCTATTGGACAAATTCAGGTATGTTTATCCCCGTTTTGTTCCGTTTGCTTCCGTTTAAGAAACTTTTTCAACAGAATCGGCGGAATGAATACACCCCTGATCACACGTAAACACAGTTCACTTCCATAGCAGCCACGAAACTTTCTCTCTCTATTGCTTCTCCTTCATTTAGGAAGAAATTCATTTGTTCAAAACTGTTCAACTATTGTCTTTCTCGCTCTTTGAGTCAACTACTCACCACATTTTATACACTGCAGTGCTAGCTAGCTGTAGCTTATGCTTCAGTACTAGATTAATTCTCTGATCCTTTGATTGGGTGGACAACATGTCAGTTCATGCTGCAAGAGCTCTGATAGGCTTGAGGAAGTTGTTATAATTACTGTGTAAGTCTATGGAAGGGGGTGAGAACCATGATCCTCCTAGGTTTTGTACTGAAGTCAATGTACCCAGAGGAGGATAGAAGCTAGCTGTCCTCCGGCTACACCGTGGTGCTACCCTACAGAGTGCTGTTGAGGCTACTGTAGACCTTCTTTGCATAATAGTGTGTTTTAATCAGTTATTTGGTGACGTGATTATATTTAGTATAGTTTTATCTAAAAGGATAACATTTTTTATATTTTACTATTTACATTTTTATGAAATTCACTGAGGGGGATGATCCTCCCCTTCCTCCTCTGAGGAGCCTCCACTTTTTGCAACTGTCTCAAAAATTATAATTATATTATAATTATAATAATAATAATATTATTATATTATTATAATAATAATACATTTGGGATTGTTCTTATTCTCCTCAGTTAGGTTGGAAAAATAGGATGATCAAGCAGCAGTGAGGGCTCTTCGATATTGCACGGTACTGTCTTTCCAAGCTAGTCGGAAGATTTCCAGTTTGGTGGAGCGCCCTTTCCGTTCCAATTTTCTGGAAGCTTGCTCCAGGGCTCAGGTATTTTCTGTATACCAGGGAGCTAATTTCTTGTGACAAATGTTTTTGGTTTTTAGGGGTCCAACTGCATTAAGGGTATTACGCAAGGTTACATTTAGATCCTCAGTTAGGTGATTTACTGATTTTTGTACTCCGGCGTCCTTGGGTAGGTGGAGGGAGTCTGGAAAGGCATCTAGGAATCTTTGAGTTGCCCAAGAATGTATAGCACGGCTTTTGATGATTCTTGGTTGGGGTCGGAGCAGATTATTTGTTGTGATTGCAAACATAATAAGATGGTGGTCCGATAGCCCAGGATTATGAGGAAAAACATTTAGATCCACAATATTTATTCCACGGGACAAAACTAGATCCAGGGTATGACTGTGGCAATGAGTAGGTCCGGAGACATGTTGGACAAAACCCACTGAGTCGATGTTGGCCCCGAAAGCCTTTTGGAGTGGGTCTGTGGACTTTTCCATGTAGATATTGAAGTCACCAAACATTTGAATATTATCTGCCATGACTACAAGGTCCGATAGGAATTCAGGGAACTCAGTGAGGAATGCTGTATACGGCCCAGGAGGCCTGTAAACAGTAGCTATAAAAAAGTGATTGAGTAGGCTGCATAGATTTCATGACTAGAAGCTCGAAAGATGAAAACACAGTCATTTTATTTGTATATAAATTGAAATTTGCCTTTGTAAATGTTAGCAACACCCGCATATGTGGGATGCGCAGGGGAAATGGTCACTAGTGTAACCAGGAGGAGAGGCCTCATTTAACACAGTAAATTCATCAGGCTTGAGCCATGTTTCAGTCAGGCCAATCACATGAAGGTTATGATCAGTGATTAGTTAACTGATTATGACTGCCTTGGAAGTGAGGTAACTAACATTAAGTAGCCCTATTTTGAGATGAGATATTATCACAATCTCTTTCAATAATGACAGGAATGGAGGAGGTCTTTATTCCAGTGAGATTGCTAAGGCGAACACCGCTATGTTTAGTTTTGCCCGACCTAGATCGAGGCACAGACACGGTCTCAATGGGGATAGCTGAGCTGACTACACTGACTGTGCTAGTGGCAGACTCCACTAAGCTGGCAGGCTGGCTAACAGCCTGCTGCCTGGCCTGCACCCTATCTCATTGTGGAGCGAGAGGAGTTAGAGCCCTGTCTATGTTGATAAGATGAGAGCACCCATCCAGCTAGGATGGAGTCCATCACTCCTCAGCCAGGCTTGGTCCTGTTTGTGGGTGAGTCGCAGAAATAGGGCCAATTATCTACAAGTTCAAAAATCTCTGAGTAGTAGACATTATTTACTATTTTACACCTGGGGTTGCTATACATTACTTTTACCCATTGAATAAGAGACTCAACAACAACAACAAATAATACAGGCATTTATATATTAATTCCAGTCGTACTTTATCAAAGGCCTTTTCAAAATCCAATATGGTAGTGTTGTGGTTTGTACGGGGTTTGCCTCACCCCTAGAGAGAACTCTCACCCTCCCTCAAACCAAAATACCATTCTCTTGCTAGGCCACATAGTAAGAGGTCATTAAAAAATACATATTAATTACAATACAAGACAATTCAATGTATCTGAATGGAGTATGTCCCAATATGTTGATATGTACACCACCTGATCATTGAATTGATTTGTCATTGAATGTTTAACATCAAATTTGAGTAGCTGATTTGGTTTTTCTTGGTGCCAAGATTATGTTTAGTTTAAAGTCGGATCTCTAACCTTATCATTATTCCTATTAAGTGGTTGGAATCGGAAAGGTGCCACAAGTTCCAGTCAAGTCAGAAGGTGGTTTTTAAACCTCTGTCTCCACACCATCAGTGCGTGGGCAGAGAGATGTGTGGCAAGGTACAGAATATGGGGGAGGGGGGGATATTTCTGATGTCAGATAGTGTGACAATAGGAAGCCATCCCTAGTTTTCTCCTGACTCAGACAGGAGAGTTGTAAGTAGGCCTACACTACAAGCTGTCCATATCTCATGTCTATCTGGTCTCCACTATAGTACTTTTCCACTAAGCTTGTTTGCTTGCACGCCAGTGTGTGTGTGTGTGTGTGTGTCTGTGTGTGTGTGTGTGTGTGTGTGTGTGTGTGTGAGTGCATATGCGGGAAACTTCAAAGATGACAGATTGTGTGATGATAGGAGTTCTGTAATAGATTTCCGCTCACAACTCATCTATTTCTTGAACCCATCACGTAAGCATATCTATCAACACAGACCTCACCATGAGATATATCCACTGATAAAGAAGATAGAGCCATGGGACGTGGAAGGATAATACCACATCACGGTGTGTGAAATTCCCAAACAATAGAGGGAGCTGCTGTGTTCACTTCTTAGATCAACCCATCGTTAGAATATCTCAAGATTTAATCTAATTATTCCAAATACGTGGGAGATCAAAATGTTACCTTGAAACGCCGTCCCCTCCCCCACATACCCACCTGTTTTTCCCCCTTGCCATAATGCAATGATGAGCAAGCAGAGACAGAGGATGTCTCCCAAATGGCACCCTATTCCCTATATTGTGCACTTGTTTAGACCATAGAGCTATGGCTCCTGGTCAAAAGTAGTGCACTATATTGGGAATAGGGTACCATTTGGGACGCACCCAGAGATGTTTCAGATCTTACTGGTGACCTATGACCTATGTCACCTATATGTGCGTGTGCGTAGGAGGAACGAGTGATGCTAATTGTTTAGCAACTCCAGTTGGTCACAGCTGAGCTAAATAAAGCCTATGAGGTGTGAAGAAGGACATGAAACTCCTATGATTCAACAGCATGGGAGGGGCTTATTACTGTGCACTTTTAGGGGATTTTCAAACCAAAATAGTCACAGATTGACTTTTAACCAAAATGTCGTGCAATCCATTGACTTCCTGTAATGCATAACCTTCAACAGTTGGAAAGCTATTTCCAAATGTCCTCTCTGGCCAGTAGACAGCAGTACAGTATGTTGTTCCCTCCACCGCTGTATCAAATGTTGATCATTATTATCATGTGCAATATGTTTGTGTCTGGGCGGATGTTTGTCCTCATGGACATTTGCAAAGGGAAGGGATCACTGCTGTTGTCTCGCTTTCCAACCAAGGTGCATGAATTGAGGAGCAAACTGAAGGAGAGAGGAGATTCAGCAACACTTGGAGGACAATGGAATTCAATAAAAAAGCGTATTTATTGCTAAAAGTTGAACCAGCACGTTTTGGCTTTAAAGAAAAACCTGATGAAGGCGAAAGGCCGAAACATGTTGGTTCAACTTTTAGCAATAAAGAAGCTTTTCTATTTAATTCCATCCAAGTGTTGCTGAATCTGCTCTCCTCGTCATGGAGATGTGTGAATGGATCTAGATGAGAATATGATGCAAAGGAAAACATGTCTGGGTTACGACAGGAAATCATGAGGCAGCAGAGATAACGATCTTATACTCTGAAACAACTCTATGTCCCAAATGGAACCCTATTCCCTATATAGTGCACTACTTTTGACCAGGGCCCATAGGTAGTGCACTATATAGTGAATACGGTGCCATTTGGGACATGCAGCCAAACTCAGAAAAAAATTATGCAACCCCGAGACCCATCTACCTATCTATCTATCTATCTATCTATCTATCTATCTACAGTGCCTTGCAAAAATTTTCATCCCCCTTGGCGTTTTTCCTATTTTGTTGCATTACAGCCTGTAATTTAAATTGATTTTAATTTGGATTTCATGTAATGGACATAAAATAGTCCAAATTGGTGAAGTGAAATGAAAAAGAAAAATGTGTGACTGGGATGGAGGTTCACCTTCCAGCAGGACAATGACCCTAAGCATACTGCTAAAGCAACACTTCAGTGGTTTAAGGGGAAACATTTAAATGTCTTGGAATGGCCTAGTCAAAGCCCAGACCTCAATCCAATTGAGAATCTGTGGTATGACTTAAAGATTGCTGTACACCAGTGGAACCCATCCAACTTGAAGGAGCTGGAGCAGTTTTGCCTTGAAGAATGGGCAAAAATCCCAGTGGCTAGATGTGCCAAGCTTATAGAGACATACCCCAAGAGACTTGCAGCTGTAATTGCTGAAAAATGTGGCTCTACAAAGTATTGACTTTGGGGGGGTGAATAGTTATGTACGCTCATGTTTTCTGTTTTTCTGTCTTATTTCTTGTTTGTTTCACCCAAAAAAATATTTTGCATCTTCAAAGTGGTAAGCATGTTGTGTAAATCAAATGATACAAACCCCCCAAAAATACATTTTAATTCCAGGTTGTAAGGCAACAAAATAGGAAAAATGCCAAGGGGGGTGAATACTTTCACAAGCCACTGTATCTATCTAACTAACAGGCATTACCTTACCGACATCTCTGCTGTTTGTTTCAAAATCCCCAGAACAATTACAGACCAGACCAATGTGTTGATAAAGATTCCTCTTTTATAGCAGATTGCCAAACATTTCAGTAAAAATGAATGGGGATTTCTTTCTCAATAGTACATAAAGTAAAACCTTTTGAGACAACATAGAAATGCACTTACATTGAAGTAATTAAATACATAAATAAGGAAAGTTTCGACTTGACATCATAAATGAATCAATTTTATTTCTTTACTTTTCAAGCACCCTCTACAGTTCCACTGCTTCCATGAGGGAACCAACCAAAGCCCCTTCAGATTTCTGCTTACTTCACTTCAAGGTATTTTGAAGGAGGGTGTTCTCCCCGTCTTACCCACAGATGTTCACACTTCAAGGTATCATATCCTCTTTACTCTTTTAACTTGCTACCTGTGTTATGCAACCTCAAATCAGTTTGGGCTGTGAACTGCCACAGTTACTCTGGGTATTTTCCCTTCCACAGTTTCAAACAAATGCCTGATAGCACCCTCTTGCATTTACAATGTTAGGAACCATGATGGATGGCAAATAATTCCCCAAAATAAACTTGCGACATTGTAGGCCTACAGGTAATGTCATGGTGCATCAGAAGTCCAGGTTTGGAGGTTGGCTCCACCATTAAATACTTTAAGAAGGTTTACCTCTTGGCCTATGCTGCCTCTTGGTCGATAGTGAATATGAGATTGCAGGTTTCCAGGCGGTCAGGTCCCCTGCATGTGTTTAAAGTGTGGCTGCAGGTCTTCAGGGCTGAGACCGTTCACAAAGTGTTCGGTGATCTCTGTGTAGAGAGAGGGGCCGATGCCCTCTGCAATGACACACATAGACACTCAACAACACAGGCAGGCAGGCAGGTAGGCACACATACACACACACACACACACACACACACACACACACACACACACACACACACACACACACACACACACACACACACACACTTACCCATGATGCAGCTGTCTCTCAGAGTCTTCAGCGTGACAGCCACGCCCCCTGCGTCCCTCAGCTGAAACTCCTCCCCTTCATCACCCTCTGCAGGGAGCTCCAGAGCAGCGCGGGCATAGTGAACTACCATCATCACATCCTCTTCTTCCTCCTCCTCAAAGTCATCAGGGTACTCACTAGGGTTCTCCACTTCAGGGGTCACTGTACACAGATGTGCATGGTTGATTAAAGTACTGAAATTTAACTTTTGGAGAGCTGTCCACTCCTCTATGAGGATCCAGCACACAACTTTTGAATGAGCAACACATTGTTTATTAGGCCTATTTGTCTCTATCAGGTTTACCATTAGCTTCCATAGAGACATCCTCCATGACAGCGTTAACAGGTGTAGAGGTTGCCTCATCCTCTCTGTGTTCTTCTATGGAAGACAAGCTGTGGTCGTCATCAAAGTCCTCTGAGTAGTCAGACTGTCCTATACTGACCACATCATCCTCTATCTCCTCATCATCACTGGGACAGGGCAGGTCTCCTATACTGACCACATCACCCTCTATCTCCTCATCATCACTGGGACAGGGCTCTGTACTATCCTCCTTCTCCTCCTCCTCCTCCTCTTCCCCTGTATAGGAAGGTACGAGTGGAAGTGGTCCTGAGAGAGAGAGAGAGGAGAGAGGAGAGAGGAGAGAGAGAGAGAGAGAGAGAGAGAGAGAGAGAGAGAGAGAGAGAGAGAGAGAGAGAGAGAGAGAGAGAGAGAGAGAGAGAGAGAGAGAAAAAAAGAGAGAGCGAGAGAGAGAGAGAGAGAGACAGTGAGATAGTGTCACACAAGCACCAAAGACAGCATACAAACACAATATGGCCTAAACAATACAAGAGTTAAGCATGTAATCAGAGTACAAGAGTTACTGGCACTGCTGCTGTCCTCCTTCCATTCTGCAGTCACGGCCAAGCTCTCATCTACAGGTGAGCTCACAGAGCCAGGTGTTCTCACAGAGCCAGGTGTTCTCACAGAGCCAGGTGAACTCACAGAGCCAGGTGAGCTCACAGAGCCAGGTGTTCTCACAGAGCCAGGTGTTCTCACAGAGCCAGGTGAGCTCACAGAGTCAGGTGTTCTCACAGAGCCAGGTGTTCTCACAGATCCAGGTGTTCTCACAGAGCCAGGTGAGCTCACAGAGTCAGGTGTTCTCACAGATCCAGGTGTTCTCACAGAGCCAGGTGAGCTCAGAGTGTCAGGTGTTCTCACAGAGCCAGGTGAGCTCACAGAGCCAGGTGAGCTCACAGACTCACAGACCCCACTAGAGAGAGGTATGGATCTGGAGTCTACGTTATCATACACTGCTATCTCTTTCTCCCTGTGCTTGACAAACTCTCTGAGATGTTCCCGTACATAGGCCATGCCCAGTATGGCTCCAGCACTAGGTCTGTCCTCAGGCACCGGACAGAGCAGTATCTGTACCAGAGAGGTGATGCTGTCTGAGTAGGTCTGGGGCACAGGGCTGTACTCTCCTCTGATGATCTTATAAAGCAGACTGAGCAGGTTGGAGGCAGCGAACGGCGGTCTGAGAGTACAGATCTCATACAGCAAGCATCCCAGTGCCCAGACGTCAGACTTAGAACTGTATGGGATGTCCTGACAAACCTCTGGACTCAGGTAGCTGGGGGTACCAACACAGGTACGAGCCATATCCACTGTGTTGGTCATTATCTTGGATATCCCAAAGTCCCCCACCTTTACCACGCCTCTCTTAGTTAGAAGCACATTGGAGGTCTTGATGTCCCGGTGGAGGATTTTAGCTGAGTGGACATAGCTGACTGCCATGGTAACCTGTACAAACCACTCCATTATCATCCACTCTGGGAAATAGTCCCCTGTCTTTCTCTCCTTGACTTTGTCATCCAGTGTCCCTCCATCGCAGTAGTCCATGACTATGTAGATGTATCCATCATTTGAGTCAATGAGAGCCTCGCTGCAGGTCACTATGTGAGGGTGATTCAGCCTCCTGATGATTTCAGCTTCTTGTAGGATGGCCTCTTTGGTCTTTCTTTTGCGAGAGTCGTCTGCTTGTATTCTTTTCACTGCATGCAGTCTCTTGGACTCCACGTGCTTCATCAGGAATACTTCTGCTGATCCACCTCTGCCCAGACACAGAATCTTCTTGTACGATTCCATTATCGTTAGTAAAATGTTCATTTGTTATCAGCCATCTCAATGAATGAGAGAAAAAAGTTACATTCCATGTCTTGGGTGTGGACTACAAGTACTTGTAGCAGAGAAACTATCGCACAACAAAAACAAACGTCACCTTGAACCTTGTGTTTAGTCTGATTCCCATAGTAACCGTCTGGCTCAGCCCACCGGGTAAATAACAGGGTTTTTTATTGGTCGAAAATGCTTTAGCCAACACTGCTTCAGAAACTTTTCCAGGTGAAGCGTAACATTTAAAATTTGCCCCATTGAAACCCAATGAGCAAACATTATAAAAACGATGTAATATTAAATGGTACGTATAGGAAATGAAGCTTGTTCAAAAACATCTAAATGGAATGCTGCATGCGCAGTTTCTCGTTTACTTCCGCGCAGTTTAGCGTACATTTATGATGAAGCAGAAGCAGCATGACCAAGCTTGTCTTGTAGTAGATGGCTAGCTAGAAGTTATCTTTCCAGTTGTCCCATTCGTTTTCAGTAAAGGGTATTTTCAAGAATGCCACCTAATGGGAAAGGTGCCAAGGATGGGGGGTGGCAAGGGAGGCAAAGGTTACTTTATTCTTCACTAAATCGACAAGGCATGTTGGATTGAGTACATGCTAACTAGCTAGCTAGCCAACTTTACAACACAGCCTGTGTGCAGTTAGCTTGCGGCTAGGTAGTTATCTCCATGTAAGTCATGGTATTGTGTTGAACGTTATCATTCGGGTGGAGACAAAGGGGAAAAAGAGGAGAAGAGGATAAAGGGAGGCACTTCTGTTAAGGTAGCTAGCGAGATAGCTACCTATGTTAGCTAGTCTATACAATGCCACACCATACTGTACTGTCTTTGGCTACACTGTGTGTGTGTGTGTGTTCGTTCTCATGTAAGCAAAGACAGCTAACTAAATTGACTAGCCATGTTGTTTTGATGTATTCCCCAGGTCAGACATATCCTGTGTGAGAAACATGGTAAATGCATGGAGGCGATGGAGAAACTGAAGGCTGCGGTTCGCTTCAGTGAAGTGGCCTCACAGTACAGTGAAGACAAAGCCAGACAAGGGGTAAGAGAGCAGTTCCCATGCACCAACTAACAGACATTCACCCTTACGATCACTTAAAGGTGTATTGGTTTATTATGGTAGTGTAATGTATTGGTTTATCATGTAGTTGGAATAGGGTGCTGTCTGCTAGTACCCAAAAGATCCACTGGGTGGCATCCTCTATGTCTTGCTGTCTATCACTTAATCGTTTTTCAATAATATTGTTAGGTGAGAGAACTTGGGTGTATTCATTAGTTGCAGATTGTTGCACAACTTTTGGTAACAGAAACCGTTTACTCTATGAGCCAAACAGACGCAAACGAAACGGGAGGGACCTACCTGAATCTGTCCAATAGAAACTCTAATTTCCGTTGTTTTCCCTTTGGAGTGAATGGTTTCTGTTGCAAAGCATTTTGCAAAAGTGTCTGACTTATGAATACACCCCTGTTTTAGCCTTTTTGTATGACTGTGGCAATATTGACTGTACTGTTATCCTGGTTGTGACAGGGTGATCTGGGCTGGATGACAAGAGTCTCTATGATCGGACTCTTCCAGGACGCTGCCTTCGCCCTACCCAACAGCACCATGGACAAACCCATTTACACAGACCCCCCCCCTGTCAAGACCAAGTTTGGCTACCACATCATCATGGTGGAAGGAAATAAATGACTGGAAGGAAAATATCCACTACTCTTCACTTTGACATTGGGACACTTGAGGGAGTGTGCAATTCTGTCGGAGGAGAATCAATCATTCGGTCGTTTAATTTCTCTGCCTGCTTTTCTTCATTTCTTGCATCATTTCTTCCTAGTAATGGCACAACAAAAGCTAACAATGAAATGCTCCGTAAAGAGAGACACACGGGCTAATAAGATGTATGAACTCCTGTCTGTACATAAAAGGTGGTGAAATTTGTACACTGCTGGTCAATTAAACATTGTAAGATGTCCAGGGGTGAAATTAGATTACATTTCTTACCGGTACGGGACACCCAAGTGCGCGCACAGGTTTTTTTTTAATACTACAAAAATTACAGGGTAGCCTACTCTGCTGTCACTGACAAACAGATCAATAAAAACGTTGTTGTCTGATCCATATAATTGGCCTACGAGAAGGGGAGACACAAATACAATATGACATCCATCTAACCTGCAGGAGGAAATTATTGTCCAAAAACAAACAAAAGTGGCACTGACTCAATGATAAAGACAGTGAATATGCACATTCACTGGGGATATGGCCTGTGTTCTCCGCTGGTGCCAATAAAATAGGCTACTGTTCAATCAATTCAGTTAAGAATTGTGATAACTAAAAGACAGATTGGAGTCTCTTCATTGTCATCTCTTTACAACAATAGCCCATTTGCTTTCCAAACAGTTTTTCTGCGATTGTATTTTTAAATATTGCGATATGCCTGGCTGGGTCTCTGCTTTTCACTGACAGTCGCAACTCAACAATCATCTACACTGAACAAAAATCTAAACGCAACATGTAAAGTGTTGGTCCCATGTTTCATGAGTTGAAATAAAAGATCCCAGAAATGTTCTATATGCACAAAAAGCTTATTTCTCTCATTTTGTGCACACATTTGTTTACATCCCTGTTAGTGAGCATTTTATACTTTGTCAAGATAATCCATCCACCTGACAGGTGTGGCATATCAAGAAGTTAATTAAATAGCATGGTCATTACACAGGTGCACCTTGTGCTGGGGACAATAAAAGGCCACAAAAAAGTTTTGTCACACAACATAATGGCATAGATGTCTCAAGTTTTGAGGGAGTGTGCAATTAGCATGCTGCCTGCGGGAATGTCCACCTGAGCAGTTGCCAGAGAATTGAATGTTCATTTCTCTACCATAAGCCGCCTCCAACGTCATTTTAGAAAATTTGGCAGTACGTCCAACCGGCCTCACAATCACAGACCACGTGTAAACGCCAGCCCAGGACCTCCACATCCGGCTTCTTCACCTGCGGGATCGTCGGGGGGAGCTGAGGAGTATTTCTGTGTGTAATAATGCCCTTTTGCAGGGAAAAACTCATTCTGACTGGCTGTGCCTGGCTCCCTAGTGGGTTGGCCTATACCCTCCCAGGCCCACCCATGGCTGCGCCCCTGCCCAGTTATAGGAAATCCATAGATTACAACCTAATGTATTTATTTCCAGTTTTTCTCAATTGCTAAAACACAATTTCTGAAACCTTGCTCCATTTCCTGAAAACATTAAACACAAAACCTCATCTTCAAGCACTATTTACGAAACCTCTGACTCCTCTCGCAAAATGAATCATTCGTCTCAAAACAGTTTTACCTGTGTTCAAAATCAAACACTGTTCTCAAATCATAAACAAAGTGATCAAAATGATATACACTCTCAAGCAGTTACTAAACAATACACAGAAAAATAGAAAACACATTGTTCAAAACATACAGTTCTCAGGGAGAAGTACATTTTTAATCTCAAAACAAATGTCATATGTTTCCGTCATTGTCTTTTGATGAACGAAAACATGTTCTATCATTGTAGCTCAAAATTGATCAGAAATTACTACTTTTGTTTTTTGTTCTTCCTCCTCCTTGTACCCCTATTTTTACAGTTCTGTACCCTGCATCTCACAAACTTGTCCTTTGTCTCTGTGATACTGTAATTCTTGTTCTTTGTTGATATGAACCTGCAACCAGTCAAAATCTATTGCGCAGTCAGTACTGTTAACAAATGGAAAGCACAATGTTCAGGGCCATACAATGTGTCCATTGTACAGTATACAGCCTACAATGCACTGTACTACAGTATACAATACTAAAAGGGACAAAAATCAATGGAGTAAACATGTGATCAATGTGCTTCTTCTTGTCTTTGGGCTGGGTCAGGCCAGAGCACTTCGTCGACATCACAAGCAATATTGTCCCTCCTGAGGCAACGGGGGAAGAAGCCTCTTGTGTGCCGTATCCAGCCCTGACATGATTCCTCACATATATCACCACAGGTTAAATCCATGGCTTGCAGCAGATTTACTCTGGTGTAGGGTTGTCTATCATACACTTTCCATCTCCAAGAGGAGAAAAACTCCTCAATCGGATTCAGGAAAGGCGAGTATGGAGGGAGGTACAAGGTCATAAACTGCCCATTGATGTTAAACCATTCCCTTACCTGAGCAGCTCGGTGGAAACTGACATTGTCCCACACTATCACATAGGTGGGAATGGGATTCTCATTTAGCTCTTGACCCTGCTGCTCTTGAACCTGCTGCTCAAATAAAATATATCTTAGATTGGCAATAAATCTTAGAAGGTGCTGGGTGTTATATGGCCCGAGTGTAACATGGTGATGTAGAACACCATGGTTGCTGATAGCAGCACAGATTGTGACATTGCCGCCTCGTTGACCAGGGACTTCAACAATGGCCCGCTGTCCAATCATGTTTCGGCCTCTCCTTCTTCTCTTTGTTAGATTGAAGCCTGCTTCATTGACAAAGATGAACTCATGGGGTCTGTCCAAGGATTCCAAGTCAAATATTGTCTGTGTAGAAATACAATATACTGTATGTAGGATTTTGTAAGTCGTACAGAGACAGTGCTATACTGTAGAGTACAATTAGGCCTACTGTATGCACTTCTGATTCACATACATTGTATGTACTGAAGAGTAATGTCATTCACATAGTATGTGTTAGTACTGTAGACAATCTGGATTACAGTAAATGTTTCTGAATGTACACTTACTTGCACATACTGAGCTCACAGTTCTTTCACCCTTGGTGAGTTGCGCTCAAAAAGTACTCTGTATACTTGTTTCATTTGCATCCTGTTACGATGGAGGACACGGTCAATTGTGGAAATGCTCACACTGTCGATTCCCTGGAAGTGTGTGTTGTCTTGTATCACTCGTTCCTGGATTTCTCTGAGTCGTATTGCATTATCTAGAAGGACCATGCAAACTATAACGGCCTCTTGCTCCCGAGTGAATATAGCTGTCCTTCCACCTGCATGTGGCAGCATGCAGGTGTAGTTGTAGTTGTGTAGTTACAAAACATATTCATGCAGTACAATACATACAGTGATTAACTTTACAAATGTCTATTGAAACAGCTGCATATAGTGTAGTACAGTAAATTTGCAATTACAAAAATACAGTAGTATACTGTACCTGTTCTCTTCTCTGAATGTCCTTACTATGGTGGACACAGAAAATCGGCTCAAATTGGGTTGCACTCTAAGTCCTGCTTCCCTCATTGTCAGTTCATGGACAAGAACATGGTCTATGACTGTTGCTTTAATTTCATCAGATATTTCCACTCTTTGTCTTCCTCTTCCTCTTCATCCTCCTCTTCCTCTTTCTTGCCCTCCTCCTCCTCCTCTTCCTCCTCGTCGCCCACCTCGCATACGCACTCGTCCTCGTCCTCTCACATTGTTTCTTCTATCCATTCTCAGACTTTCTCCTTCCCACCTTCAACAACCTGTTTGCTCTCTGAACTGGCTTATATTGGTTGTGTCGCATCATTTGAAACAGGTTAAATCAATTTTGAGTGGTTGTGTTCAATCAATGACATGTGTTCTCTATTTGTATTTGATTGTTGCCACTTGTGTTTACCAGTATGGATGACATGTGCATTAGAGTGCAGAATGTGTTTTGAGAATGAGGATGTATTTAGAGTTTTGCTGAAAAGTCTAAGTGAGATCTGCAAATTGTGTTTTACCATGTGAAATGGTTTAAGGTATTGACAACAGACTGCATAATTAGCTAAAGTCCAGGCAACTGAGAACTTTGTTCAGCCAATGGGTTTTAGTGTTTTAGCAATTGAGAAAAACTGTAAATTGACTGATTTCCTTATATGAACTGTAAGTCAGCAAATTCTTGCATGTTGCATTTATATTTTTGTTCAGTATATTTCAGTGGTCACCAACCTTTTCTGAGTCAAGATCACTCGCAGTCAAAAAGCAAGTCAAGATTTACCGCTCAGATTCTTTTTTAAAAACATGACTTGTAAATGTAACATTAACCTAATTAAAACTGTTGTGTATGAATGAGGTTTGTGCAGTAGGCCTAATACATTATCACAGCATATTGGCTATATGCCTGGCCTGCCAATATTGTTATTCTCAGACCATATTATATTTCAAAACTCGAGCTTTAATAACAAAATAGAGGTCAAATAATGACGTCAGTGAACTTCATGTCGCGAGTTTCCGAGTTGGATGACCGTTCAAAACGATGTTTCCCAGTCGGATCTATTTTTTCCCAGTTGTCTTGAACACGGCATGAGTCAGTGGAGGGAGGGAGAGAACAGCCGAGGGTCCGCCTCTCACGGTCCCTGCTCTCTCCTTCCTTTCCTCCAGTGAGACTGACCAGAGAGAGTGGACTGTCTTCCACCTGATGATAAAACTCGAGTCGCACCGCATCTGCCTCAGGCATAAATTAATGTTATTCCTATGACCAGAGAAAGTGAAATACTCCTCGATATTAAAATAGACAATTAGACGAGCTGCTAATAATAATAATAAAAACACAGGGCTATCGATACACTTGGCTACTCATTCGTTGCAACTACAGTGAGAGTGGAAGTAGACAGAAGCGCGTTTCATGTTACGTAATAGCAATTAATAAAAACAGTGACATTGTTGAATAAAACTTAGACATGAACTCCGTCATAAAAACAGCAGCTCTTTGCGCTATTATTTGACAGTCTCTCTCTGTTCATATTTTTAAAAGTTATGAAATCTCACGTAGGCTAGTATCAAACTTTGCTACGCCCGAACCTTGGAAACTGTAGGGAGGCACGATGATTTGAGCTATGCGATTGGCCAGGGCAGTAGGCTCACTCGATTTAGCCACAGATCTGCCGGTCCGCCAGGTAAACAGAGTTAGTCATTTCAGACAAATGAAATGGTTCAAAATGCGAACACCTTGCCTACCCAGGTCGCAGGACTTCTGAATCAAGTGCAACAGCGCAATACGAAAGAAAAAAATGAGCGCACCCGGCAGTGGCGATTTTAGCATGTCAATCTTGGTGGGGCAAACTCAACATGTATATTTTTATGCATGCCAGCAAAGCAGCTACACAACACAACACAACACAACACTAAACAATACATGAATTGCACTATAATGGTGACAAGCGGTGCCCACGAACTGCTAGCGCCTACATAAAGCTGTCTCAACAGCAGAGCTTTATTTTCAGCACCATGGAGTGAATCCTTACACTCTAAAAAGTCAAGGTTCCTGGAGGACCCTTTAGGGGGTTCTTCAAATTGAAACTGTGGGGGAACCCCTATAAGATCTTCGAAGAACTCTTTAAAAGGGTTCTTCAAAGAACCCCTTTCAATGGATCCTCAAATAACCTTTTGAGATAAATTTTTGAACTACTCCCCCCTCCCCTATTATTATTAGTAATACGCTTAACAATAACAACAATAACACAATATCTTAGTTGTCAGTGTTTATTAGGATTTTAGTGGCAAAGCAGAATAAAAAAATCTAAATATAAGGTAAACTCCCGGCAGAGCCAATGTGTATATCCTTTGGCATGTTGATGTTAATGTGTTGATGTTCTCCATATCCATAGCCAGAATGATTTTGCAGTGCATGGTGATCAAACAGGTTTCCTGTTATATTCATCAGAGGTGTAGGGGGGGTGAAGTCTGTGAATCCAAAAAATAGTAATTATACAGATGATTAACAAAACATGCACAGGACAGTATTCATACCTTAGCTTTTGTGGTAAATGTGGATGAATGAAACTATTTTGATAATGGTTTTCATACACATACCTTGTCCATAATGTAGAGGCCTATGGGATTTTCCTTGAAGAGGTAAGGGGGGAGGATTGTACACTACTGGTCAAAAGTTTTAGAACACCTACTCATTCAAGGGTTTTTCTTTATTTTTACTATATTCTACATTGTATAATAATAGTGAAGACATTAAAACTATGAAATTTACATTTTAGCAGACGCTCTTATCCAGAGCGACTTACAGTTAGTGAATACACATTTTTTTTATTTTTTTTATACTGCCCCCCCGTGGGAATCGAACCCACAACCCTGGCGTTGCAAACGCCATGCTCTATCAACTGAGCTACATCCCTGCCGGCCATTCCCTCCCCTACCCTGGGCCAATTGTGCGCCGCCCATGAGTCTCCCGGCCACGGCCGGCTGCGACAGAGCCTGGATTCGAACCAGGATCTCTGCGATGCAGTGCCTTAGACCACTGCGCCACTCAGGAGGTAATACATATGGAATCATGTAGTAACCCAAAAAGTGTTAAACAAATCAAAATATATTTTATATTTGAGATTCTTCAAATAGCCACCCTTTGCCTTGATGACAGCTTTGCACACTCTTGGCATTCTCTAAACCAGCTTCATGAGGTAGTCACCTGGAATGCATGTCAATTAACAGGTGTGCCTTCTTAAAAGTTAATTTGTGAAATTTCTTTCCTTCTTAATGCGTTTGAGCCAATCAGTTGTGTTGTGATAATTTGGTAAGAGACCAAGTCCATATTAGGGCAAGAACAGCTCAAATAAGCAAAGAGAAATGACAGTCCATCATTACTTTAAGACATGAAGGTCAGTCAATACGGAACATGTCAAGAACTTTTAAAGTTTCTTGAAGTGCAGTAGCAAAAATTCATCAAGCGCTATGATGAAACTGGCTCTCATGAGAACCGCCACAGGAATGGAAGACCCAGAGTTACTTCTGCTGCAGAGGATAAGTTCATTAGAGTTACCAGCCTCAGAAATTGCAGCCCAAATAAATGCTTCACAGAGTTCAAGTCACAGACACATCTCAACATCAACTGTTCAGAGGAGACTGTGTGAATCAGCCCTTCATGGTCGAATTGCTGCAAGGAAACCACTACTAAAGGACACCAATAAGAAGACGAGATTTGCTTGGGCCAAGAAACACAAGCAATGAACATTAGACCGGTGGAAATGTATCCTTTGGTCTGGAGTCCAAATGTGAGATTTTTGGTTCCAACCACCGTGTCTTTGTGAGACGCGGTGTGGGTGAACGGATGATCTCCGCATGTGTATTTCCCACCGTAAAGCATGGAGGAGGAGGTGTTATGGTGTGGGGGTGCTTTGCTGGTGACACTGTCTGTGATTTATTTAGAATTCAAGGCACACTTAACCAGCATGGCTACCACAGCATTCTGCAGCGATACGCCATCCCATCTGGTTTGGGCTTAGTGGGACTATCATTTGTTTTTTAACAGGACAATGACCCAACACACCTCCAGGCTGTGTAAGGGCTATTTGACCGAGAAGGAGAGTGATGGAGTGCTGCATCAGATGACCTGGCCTCCACAATCCCCCGACCTCAACCAAATTGAGATGGTTTGGGATGAGTCGGACCGCAGAGTGAAGGAAAAGCAGCCAACAAGTGCTCAGCATATGTGGGAACTCCTTCAAGACTGTTGGAAAAGCATTCCAGGTGAAGCTGGTTGAGAGAATGCCAAGAGTGTGCAAAGCTGTCATCAAGGCAAAGGGTGGCTATTTGAAGAATCTCAAATATAAAATATATTTTGATTTGTTTAACACATTTTTGGTTACTACACAATTCCATTTGTGTTATTTCATAGTTTTGATGTCTTCACTATTATTCTACAATGTAGAAAATAGTACAAATAAAGAAAAACCCTTGAATGAGTAGGTGTTCTAAAACTTTTGACCGGTAGTGTACATGTGATCTGCATAACATACCAATACCAATTGACATACCTTTGTATGCCTCCTCGTCTGTAAACATGCAGACAAACACAAAAGTGAGCAGTTCAGTCATCTGCACCCAATACAGCTATCCTTCAACATATTCTTATAGCCTACATATTCTTACCTCTTTGTTGATTGATATCCATTGAATAGTATCCATTTACTGATTTTAGAAAGATTTGCACAAATATGTAAAGATAGATGGTATCATCATAAAACAATATCAATTTAGATCATACAAGGGACAACCTTATCTTAAATTGTGGAGATCTTTACATTTTTCAGTTACAATTGAAATCGGAAGTTTACATACACCTTAGCTAAATCCATTTAAACTCAGTTTTTCACAATTTCTGACATTTAATCCTAGTAGAAATTCCCTGTCTTAGGTCAGTTAGGATCACCACTTTATTTTAAGAATGTGAAATGTCCGAATAATAGTAGAGAGAATTATTTATTTCAGCTTTTATTTCACATTCCCAGTGGGTCAGAAGTTTACATACACTCAATTAGTATTTGGTAGCATTGCCTTTAAATTGTTTAACTTGGGTCAAATGTTTTGGGTAGCCTTCCACAAGCTTCCCACAATAAGTTGGGGGAATTTTGGCCCATTCCTCCTGACAGAGCTGGTGTAACTGAGTCAGGTTTGTAGGCCTCCTTGCTCGCACACGCTTTTTCAGTTCTGCCCACACATTTTCTATAGGATTGAGGTCAGGGCTTTGTGATGGCCACTCCAATACCTTGACTTTGTTGTCCTTAAGCCATTTTGCCACAACTTTGGAAGTATGCTTGGGGTCATTGTCCATTTGGAAGACCCATTTGCGACCAAACTTTAACTTCCTGACTGATGTCTTGAGCTGATCCAGTTTGTGATCGTGACCACCCACATCTGGTAGTACTTCTTCATGAAGGACTGTCCCTACCAGTTCCCCATCTTCATCTACATCATCGGCCTCTACGGCCTGGTCTTCCTCCTCCTCTTCCTCAACTTCTGGTACCACGCCTACACCAAGGGCAAGAGGCTGCCCAAGGTCCTTCAGGCTAAAACCTGGGCCGACCCCTACAACAAAACCAATGGCCAAAACAACAGTGAAATAACTAACGGGAATGGTTTCCATCACAACAAGGATGAGTGACAGGGTGTCCCCAGTTGGTAGAGCATGGCGCTTGCAACGCCAGGGTTGTGGGTTCGTTTCCCACAGGGGGCCAGAATGAAAATGTATGCACTCACTAACTGTAAGTCGCTCTGGATAAGAGCGTCTGCTAAATGACTGAAATGTAAATGTAAAATGTAATGTTGCTTCAATATATCCACATAATTTTCCTTCCTCATGATGGCATCTATTTTGTGAAGTGCACCAGTCCCTCCTGCAGCAAAGCACCCCCACAGCATGATGCTGCCACCCCGTGCTTCACGGTTGGGATGGTGTTTTTTGGCTTACAAGCAACCCCCTTTTTCCTCCAAACATAACAATGGTCATTATGGCCAAACAATTCTATTTTTGTTTCATCAGACCAGAGGACATTTCTAAAAAAAGTACGATCTTTGTCCCCATGTGCAGTTGCAAACCTTAGTCTGGCTTTTTTATGGCGGTTTTGGAGCAGTGGCTTCTTCCTTGCTGAGCGGCCTTTCAGGTTATGTCGATATAGGACTCGTTTTACTGTGGATATAGATATTTTTGTACCTGTTTCCTCCAGCATCTTCACAAGGTCCTTTGTTGTTGTTCTGGGATTGATTTGCACTTTTCGCACCAAAGTACGTTCATCTCTAGGAGACAGAACGTGTCTCCTTCCTGAGCGGTATGACGGCTGCGTGGTCCCATGGTGTTTATACTTGCGTACTATTGTTTGTACAGATGAACGTGGAACCTTCAGGCATTTGGAAATTGCTCCCAAGGATGAACCGGACTTGTGGAGGTCTACAATTTTTTTTCTGAGGTCTTGGCTGATTTCTTTATTTTTCCCATGATGTCAAGCAAAGAGGCACTGAGTTTGAAGATAGGCCTTGAAATACATCCACAGGTACACCTCTAATTGACTCAAATGATGTCAATTAGCCTATCAGAAGCTTCTAAAGCCAGGAATGGGCCAAAATTCACCCAACATATTGTGGGAAGCTTGTGGAAGACTACCCAAAACGTTTGACGCAAGTTAAACAATTTAAAGGTAATGCTACCAAATACTAATTGAGTGTTTGTAAACTTCTGAACCACTGGGAATGTGATGAAATAAATAAAAGCTGAAATAAATCATTCTCTCTACTATTATTCTGACATTTCACAATCTTAAAATAAAGTGGTGATCCTAACTGACATAAGACAGGGAATTTTTACAAGGATTAAATGTCAGGAATTGTGAAAAACAGAGTTTACATTTGTTTGACCTAATCAAGGTCTTGGTTAGAAACATCCAATTAGTTTAATTTGGTGTTAGTTAGAGCAGGGCTGGAGCAAAAGCATATACACCGTGTATCTGTTCAGGAGAAGGGTTGGCTACCCCTTGACCTAAGCCAAAGTCGCCAACATTCCACTGTTTTAATAGCCTCAGTCGGTGCCAGTCATGTTTCTGCTTCAGCTGACTTGTCATTTTGTGGCACCCTATTCCCTATGTAGTGCACTGCTTTTGACCAGAGCCCTATGTGACTTGGTCAAAAGTAGTGCACTACAAAGGGAATAGGGTGTAATTTGGGATGCAGATATACAGTGAGGGAAAAAAGTATTTGATCCCCTGCTGATTTTGTACATTTGCCCACTGACAAAGAAATGATCAGTCTACAATTTTAATGGTAGGTTTATTTGAACAGTGAGAGACAGAATAACAACAAAAAAATCGAGAAAAACGCATGTAAAAAATGTTATAAATTGATTTGCATTTTAATTAGGGAAATAAGTATTTGACCCCTCTGCAAAACATGACTTAGTACTTGGTGGCAAAACCCTTGTTGGCAATCACAGAGGTCAGACGTTTCTTGTAGTTGGCCACCAGGTTTGCACACATCTCAGGAGGGATTTTGTCCCACTCCTCTTTGCAGATCTTCTCCAAGTCATTAAGGTTTCTCCCTCCACAGATTTTCTATGGGATTAAGGTCTGGAGACTGGCTAGGCCACTCCAAGACCTTAATGTGCTTCTTCTTGAGCCACTCCTTTGTTGCCTTGGCCATGTGTTTTGGATCATTGTCATGCTCGAATACCCATCCACGACCCTTTTTCAATGCCCTGGCTGAGGGAAGGAGGTTCTCACCCAAGATTTGACGGTACATGGCCCCGTCCATCGTCCCTTTGATGCGGTGAAGTTGTCCTGTCCCCTTAGCAGAAAAACACCCCCAAAGCATAATGTTTCCACCTCCATGTTTGACGGTGGGGATGATGTTCTTGGGGTCATAGGCAGCATTCCTCCTCCTCCAAACACGGCGAGTTGAGTTGATGCCAAAGAGCTCCATTTTAGTCTCATCTGACCACAACACTTTCACCCAGTTCTCCTCTGAATCATTCAGATGTTCATTGGCAAACTTCATTAACATTAACATTTTAGTCATTTAGCAGACGCTCTTATCCAGAGCGACTTACAGTTAGTGAGTGCATACATTATTTTTTTATTTTTCATACTGGCCCCCTGTGGGAATCGAACCCACAACCCTGGCGTTGCAAACGCCATGCTCTGCCAACTGAGCTACATCCCTGCCGGCCATTCCCTCCCCTACCCTGGACGACGCTGGGCCAATTGTACGCCACTCCATGGGTCTCCCGGTCGTGGCCGGCTACTTCAGACGGGCATGTATATGTGCTTACTTGAGCAGGGGGACCTTGAGGGCGCTGCAAGATTTCAGTCCTTCATGGCGTAGTGTGTTACCAATTGTTTTCTTGGTGACTATGGTCCCAGCTGCCTTGAGATCATTGACAAGATCCTCCCGTGTAGTTCTGGGCTGATTCCTCACTGTTCTCATGATCATTGCAACTCCACGAGGTGAGATCTTGCATGGAACCCCAGGCCGAGGGAGATTGACAGTTATTTTGTGTTTCTTCCATTTGCGAATAATCGCACCAACTGTTGTCACCTTCTCACCAAGCTGCTTGGCGATGGTCTTGTAGCCTTTCCAGCTTTGTGTAGGTCTACAATATTGTCCCTGACATCCTTGGAGAGCTCTTTGGTCTTGGCCATGGTGGAGAGTTTGGAATCTGATTGATTGATAGCTTCTGTGGACAGGTGTCTTTTATACAGGTAACAAACTGAGATTAGGAGCACTCCCTTTAAGAGTGTGCTCCTAATCTCAGCTCGTTACCTGTATAAAATACACCTTGGAGCCAGAAATCTTTCTGATTGAGAGGGGGTCAATTACTTATTTCCCTCATTAAAATGCAAATTAATTTATAACATTTTTGACATGTGTTTTTCTGGATTTTTTTTATTTATTCTGTCTCTCACTGTTCAAATAAACCTACCATTAAAATTCTAGACTGATCATTTCTTTGTCAGTGGGCAAACGTACAAAATCAGCAAGGGATCAAATACTTTTTTCCCTCACTATAGTGTTGTTCAACAGAGAAACCGTTAGGTACCCAGGCTAGTGTGTGGGTGGAAAGAATATCCCTATTAACCAGTTCTTTGCGCTAATAATGTACTTGTAAAAAACATTGCACTCAAGCACGTCCAGTTCTGCCCTCCATCGTTGTCATTAGGAAAAGACACTGATGAGTCTGAACTGTAGATGGGGAAATTATTTATTGGGAAATCAAACTTGAAGCTGATCCAGTGTTATAGAAATGTTATATGAAAGTATGCTACTTTCACTAACAAACAAATTGAACATTAAGAAAATGGATCCATTCCAACAGTCAGCGCTTACCTGCCATTCCAACCTCTTTGTACCCGTTTTGAATATCTATGTATCTTTCTCTCTGCGTTCTGTAAATACGTTGCTCATCAGATTTGGTCAATGATAGTTGAGACAGTTCTGCTTCCCTCTAGTGGTAAAATGGCAGTAGCGATATTACTGTGCCTTCCAATGCTCACTTCCCAGTGTCTGGTTATATTTATTTAGAATAATGTTACATCCATCCATTGCTTTAGAAAAGGCATATTTTGATAGACTAAATAAGCATTGAGACTTGAACAATTCGGTTTATTTAACTTTTCTGTACATTCTTTCCATATCAAACATGTTATTTGGTTCTCAAAAAGAAATGAGGACCAAGGCACTCTTCATATAATTAATTAGAATGCCTTTATTAGTATGGCATGTTCAATAGAAACAATATTAGTTTTTTATCCGACGCGTTTCGGCTGCATGGCCTTCGTCAGGGAGTACAAAGAAATAATACAATGTCCTCTTTTGAACAGCTTTTCCAATTAGCCCTAATTTGAAGAGGGAGTGGTTACAAAGTTGATTGGACACACCTAGTAAGCAATACTATACACATTAAAAAGTGAAATACTGTAACTATGTTATCATACAAATACAACTCCAAGTTATAAGTATCAGAACACTTAGAAAGGTAGTTCTAACCTTAAATATGACTGGGAAAAGTGTGAAAAATAAGAAAGCAATATATACCAGCAAAACATGAACAACAGTCTAAACATAGCTGAGGGCAAATGAGCACAATGTCCACTAGATGACAGCAAATGGACCTATCACAACCCTACAGGAAGGGTGAGAAATCCATATCTTCATTTAAACCAGGGTATTTAGTGGCCTGTAGTTTGTAAATCCAAAAACGTTCCCTTTGGTTTAACTGTTTCAGACGGTCCCCTTTTCTAATAGAGGCCGGAATATGATCAATACCCATAGCTTGTAGGGAGGCAGGGTTACCATGGTGTAAGGACTTGTAGTGCCTTGCCATGGGGTAGTCTTCATTGCCTACCCGTATAGCGTACTTGTGTTCCGCTAAGCGGTCTTGAAAGCGTATCTTTGTCCGTCCAATGTAGAACCCTTGCACTGTGGACATTCCAATCTATAGATGACATGAGTGGTTGTGCAGTTAATGAAATGCTTGACGTAATACTCATTTTTGGAAGCCGTGTCAACAAAATACTTTTTCTGTGCAATATTTCTGCAATGGTTGCTTGCACTGGTTGGTTACAGTTAAAAGAGCCCTTGGGTTTGTGGTCAAGGCACATTTTTTTGAGAGTCACGCGGAAGATAACTGTAGACTAATTTGTAATTTAAGGTAGGACATCTCTTAAAGCTTATGACTGGTGGCTCAGGAAAGACTTGGCATAGTAGCGTATCACTTTGGATGATTCCCCAATTATTTCTAATGATTATTTTAATGTTCTCTGCTTCAGTGCTGTATTTTGTAACAAAATACACTCTCTCTGAGGTATCACGAGGCACTCCCCTTCGCAACAAGTTCTCTCTGTCAAGTAATCCAGCCGATTCAAGAAGCGATTCTCCAATTCAGCAGATTTGACACTGTAGTCTGTTTCCTGATTGGAATTGGCCATATGGAATATTCTCTTTTAGCCTTTTGGGGTGGAAGCTGTCTGCCCTCAGAATGGTAGTCCCATCTGTAGGCTTCCTAAAGATTGATGTGTGCAAACAACCTTTGTCATTTTTACTAATGTCGAGGTCCAAAAAATGAATGTTATCCTCGCTGTACTCCATAGTTAGTTTGATGTTAGGATTAATGCTGTTAAGGTATTGGAAGGAAATAAGTCCATTTTCTGAGCCGGACCAAAACAGGCAAACATCAATATAGCGTCCCCACCATATAATCTGGTCAAAGAAATGGTTATTAGAAGGATCCAAAATGAAGTCATTTTCCCATTTACCCAAGTACAAACCAGCGTAGGAAGGGCTGTAGCAGGCTCCCATGGCATCCTTTGACCAAAGAGCACCTTCTGTCTACCAACATTTACTATTGTGTACTTTAGTAGGGCTTCCCTTCCTCCTCTTTCTATATGTTATTTGGTTCGTTTTGCTTAGCATATGTCGCACCAAACGTGTCACTCAGGAAACGTATATATATTATTCGGCATGTTTTCCTCTCAGGTTAAATGTATTATCTTGATCTCCAAATTATTACTAAATGTTTAAACCGTATCCTTCTGTGTGCACCTTATAACTCCACAGAGAACATACAGTCCATTAGCATTCCCTAACCCATAACGTTACTCCCTCTCTCAGAATAGGAACAGAGGTTTACATTCCACTGTAATGCACTGCATATTTAATTTGACTAGAACAATACCCACATAGGAAACAGCAATTCATGTTTCTTTACCCGAATACTGAAAGTAATGTTATGAGGCTTGTAAGATATTTTGACATAATGTATTCGTAAACAGTTATTTCATTCCAGGGGTCACATGCTTTGGGGGACATTGTGGTGAATAAAAATGTTTAGTATTTGACTACTTCGTTACATTTATTTTATTACAAAAGACTTTAGGCACACAGTACCTTCATTTCCATCAAAGAAAAGGACAGATTTACCATCTATTATAAGACTGGTACATACTGGCATAAAAAAAGACCAAACATCTTAAAGCAGGGTTCTACTCATTAGGCACCAAACAGACAAACTTGTCCAATAAGAAAACGCTTGTTTTTCGTAGCCCGTTGCAATTTGTTTTGCTATTGTGTGCCCTAATGAACAGGACCCTGAAACCAGATTAAAGTAGGCCTCAGCTATTCCAGTCCTGGAAGCGGAAACAGTCACTGGCGATCTTCCAGACAGGCTGATCACTGGTGGGCGACACCTGGGCTGTGAGGAGGAAGTTCTGATTGAAGTAGCGCTGCTTTTGTCCGTCAAACTTCACCTGTCCTGCCGTCACCACCAGCAGCGTGGTCTGGCCCTGGGTTGCCTGTTCTGTATGGGAATATGAAGAGGGGAAAGTGGTGTTGGCCTCGTTCCACCATCCTCATCACATTCTGTTTCTCTATTGTGTGATTATTTAAAATGGGTCTATATATTTCTACCTCTAAAAACATGTTCCCATGTTTAACGGAATTTATAATATCACGTGCATACGATTCAATCATTGTTTACATTGTAACTGAAGAAATCCCAATAAGAATTGAGGGAAAGAATCTCACCGTGCACTGGCTGACAGTCCAGAGTCTGGATACTGAACTCGCTGGAGGGAAGCGACTCAAAGAACTCCCCGAGAGCAGCCTGCCCTGACACAGCATTCCCATTCCAGACCAGGGTCGCTTTGTCCAGGTAGAGCCGCATCAAGTTCTGGGTGAAGATCAACAGTATGGGAGTTAGCCATCTAGCTACAGTTGAGATATTTCAAGACACTCACAAAGAAGTGTTTTCCCAAAGTAGGGATACCAAGGGAGGTGTTGGTACCTGTGGAACCGCTGTGGTTCAGTGCATTCACACAGAGCCCAGATGAATCAGTACCTACCCTCCTTTTCTTGTCCATGCAGTCATAATATATGTTGGTGAACTCCTCTGAATACCTGCATGACGCGTCAACGTGGGTCCTGAAATCCTGGAGAAGGGACAAGAGGTGTGATTGATTATGAATGACAGCCATTAACAAAAACTTGGTCAATACAGAGATATGCCTTAGAATCTTTTTTAGGGGGAATAGTCAGACCATATAATTAAATATTATAACTAATTTAATTCAATAGGATCTGTGTCAGACCATAGCAACCCTGCTGTTACAGGGCCAAGGGTTACAGCAGGGGTATGTGATTTTAGGTTTTAAAAAACACTTCAGGCCACTCTTGAATGTCTAAAACTAGATATAAAGTATGTAAAAATTATAATGGGCCTATCAGTTTTAAAATAACTGGCCTTTTTGTGGCCCGCAAATTGCTTCTGACGAATAAATTGGTCCCTAGAAAAATCTGTGCAGCCCTCCCCTGAATTTTGAAATCTCGATGTGGCCCTCCAGCTGAAATGATTGCCCACCCCTGGGTTACAGGGAGACCAGTCTTCCTCAGATCTAATTCAAATTATGGCACAGGAGGTAGTAGTGAGCTTGCGCTGTAAGAATGTCACTAGGTATCAGTTCACCATGATGAAGGCCTGTAGGTAGGTGGTAGTTCACCATGATGAAGGCCTGTAGGTAGGTGGCAGTTCACCATGATGAAGGCCTGTAGGTAGGTGGCAGTTCACCATGATGAAGGCCTGTAGGTAGGTGGCAGTTCACCATGATGAAGGCCTGTAGGTAGGTGGCAGTTCACCATGATGAAGGCCTGTAGGTAGGTGGCAGTTCACCATGATGAAGGCCTGTAGGTAGGTGGCAGTTCACCATGATGAAGGCCTTTAGGTAGGTGGCAGTGGGGTAACATCTCACAGCAAGAACTGGCAAATCTGGTGCAGTCCATGAGGAGATGCACTGCAGTACTTAATGCAGCTGGTGGCCACACCAGATACTGACTGTTACTTTTGACCCCCCCCCCCCTCCCCTCCTTTGTTCAGGGACACATTATTCAATTTCTGTTAGTCACGTCTGTGGAACTTTGTATGCCATTTAGCAGACGCTTTTATCCAAAGCGACTTACAGTCATGTGTGCATACATTTTTACGTATGGGTGGTTCCGGGGATCGAACCCACTACCCTGGCGTTACAAGAGCCATGCTCTACCAATTGAACTACAGAGAACTTGTTCAGTTTATGTCTCAGTTGTTGAATCTTGTTACGTTCATACAAACATTTACACATGTTAAGTTTGCTGAAAATAAACGGCTGCATTGGTGGCACCAGTGGGATAATCCCACAGTATCAGGCTTTTGTGAAGTGTCCCGCTGTTCACATTTAGGGTTTGTGAAGGTGTAGTGTAGGCCAAGTGGTGTAGTTAGGTATCTTTACAAATGTATAACCCAACAACTAAAAACGTAGCTACAACAAAGAACACGAGGCTAGCTAACGTTAGTTAGCTTATTCTAGTTAGCTAACTAGCCAATAAACTTACAACTGTTGCAGCCATAGCTGTAGAGCTTTTCTGTGGTATTTCCTTGTCGTCAAATGGACAGGCAATTTCTACATTTCAGAGATATATCATATACCACAGCACGCAACTTCAAAACCACGATGTTTATGAAAATGAGTGCGATTCAACATTATTTTTAAGTCGACGAGCGTGTGACGTAATTACTTCCGCTGGTCATACATCATGTTTCTTCAAAATAAAAGTCATTTGCACTCCCATCATTTCCAATCATATTGCAACACCATCATCTCCACAAACAAGTCTCCCCTATCCGACCCTACCAGTCTTCACACTACTGAAACACTGCAGCCCAATCAGAGCAGATCAACACTGAGTGGTTTCACCTACTCCCCCTATCTCAAACCTAGAATCATGGCCATCAACTCGGCCGCATACACTGACACATAATCAGTTAACCGCTTACATACTCTAACATTGAAATCTGGTAAATACACCCCTGCCCCCACCCTACCACTGACTTGATCCATTGAACCATCTGTATATAAAAATGAATAAAACGATTATCTATATATCTCTCCACACACCGTCTCTCCTGCCCTCAATCATATCCACATCTACACTTGGTTTCGGAAACAGCCACGGAGGGACGTTCCCCAATGCAATTGCCGGCCCTATCATTTTTTTCGTCATTTAGCAGACGCTCTTATCCATCCACCTAGGACATTTGGGGTTTCTTTACTTGATACAACTGTGACGTTTCATTCTACCAACACTGGAATTCCAGTAGTTTCACCCTTTCCCATCATAAAAAAATAAATAATAATCCACAGCGCAGCTATTTCGGTCCCTCTACAAATAGTGGAGCAAAATTCCCACCATACTGTTGGGGGCTTTTATTCTGAAACCTCAATTTAAGCGCACTTACCCCGGAAATAGAATCTAGGTAATTTCCTGAGTCATGTTGCTGTTTATTTCAGTCAAATTAACCGTTTAGTGAGTTGAGCTAGCTATTGTTCATGATGGAGCAAACTGTTTCAAATGTGGAAGTCTGTAATTTAGCCTTCACTGGTGAATTTGACAAATTAAAGGCATGCATTTTAACGGATAAATCGCTCGCTTGCAAAACGGACCAGGTAAATGATCTTTACTTGAAATTAATTACCAGCTAGCTAGCTGCTTCAGGCAGTAGTCAGTCAGTTAGCTGTTACACTATATATTCAAACGTATGTGGACACCCTTCAAATTAGTGGATTCGGCTATTTCAGCCACACCTGTTGCTGACAGGTGTATAAAATCGAGCACACATTCATGCAATCTCCATAGACAAACATTGGCAGTATAATTGCCTAACTGTAGAGCTTAGTGACTTTCAACGTGGCACTGTCAACCAACAAGTCAGTTCATAAAATATCTGCCCTGCAGTTTGTGAAATTTCTGCCCCGGTCAACTGAAAGTGCTGTTATTGTGAAGTGGAAATGTCTAGGAGCAACAACGGCTCAGCCGTGAAGCGGTAGGCCACACAAGCTCACAGAACGGGACTACCGAGTGCTGAAGCGTGTAAAAATCATCTGTCCCTCGGTTGCAACACTCACTACCGAGTTCCAAACTGCCTCTGGAAGCAAAGTCAGCAAAATAACTTTTAGTCGGGAGCTTCATGAAATGGGTTTCCATGGCCGAGCAGCCACACACAAGCCTAAGATCACCATGCGCAATGCCAAGCCTCATCTGTAGTGGTGTAAAGCTCGCCGCCATTGGACTCTGGAGCAGTGGAAACGCGTTCTCTGGAGTGATGAATCACGCTATACCATCTGGCAGGCCAACGGACGAATCTGGGTGTGGCGGATGCCAGGAGAACTCTACATGCCCGAATGCATAGTGCCAACTGTAAAGTTTGGTGGAGGAGGAATAATGGTCTGGGGCTATTTTTCATGGTTCGGGCTTGGCCCCTTAGTTCCAGTGAAGGAAAATCTTAATGCTACAGCATACAATGACGTTCTAGACGATTCTGTGCTACCAACTTTGTGGCAATAGTTTGAGGAAGGCCCTTTCCTGTTTCAGCATGACAATGCCCCTGTGCACAATTCAAGGTCCATACAGAAATGGTTTATCGAGATCGGTGTGGAAGAACTTGACTGACCTGCACAGAGCCCTGAGCTCAACCCCATCGAACATCTTTGGGATGAATTGGAACGCTGACTGCGAGCCAGGCCTAATTGCCCAACATCAGTGCCCGACCTCACTAATGCTCTTGTGGCTGAATGGAAGCAAATCAAAATGTGCCGAATACAACGGGTGTAGACCTTATCGTGAAATGCTTACTTACAAGCCCTTAACAAAAAATGCAGTTCAAGAAATAGTTAAGAAAATATTTACTAATTAAACTAATAAAAAGTAACACAATAACAATAACGAGGCTATATACAGGGAGTACCGGTACCGAGTCAATGTGCTGGGGAACAGGTTAGTCCAGGTCATTTGTACATGTAGTGAGGGGAAAAAGTATTTGATCCCCTGCTGATTTTGTTCGTTTGCCCACTGACAAAGAAATGATCAGTCTATAATTTTAATGGTAGGTTTTTTGAACAGTGAGAGACAGAATAACAACAAAAAAATCCAGAAAAACGCATGTCAAAAATGTTATGAATTGATTTGCATTTTAATGAGGAAAATAAGTATTTGACCCCTCTGCAAAACATGACTTAGTACTTGGTGACAAAACCCTTGTTGGCAATCAGAGGTCAGACGATTCTTGTAGTTGGCCACCAGGTTTGCACACATCTCGGGAGGGATTTTGTCCCACTCCTCTTTGCAGATCTTCTCCAAGTCATTAAGGTTTCGAGGCTGAATGTTTGGCAACTCAAACCTTCAGCTCCCTCCACAGATTTTCTATGGGATTCAGGTCTGGAGACTGGCTAGGCCACTCCAGGACCTTAATGTGCTTATTCTTGAGCCACTCCTTTGTTGCCTTGGCTGTGTGTTTTGGGTCATTTGTCATGCTGGAATACCCATCCACGACCCTTTTTTCAATGCCCCGGCTGAGGGAAGGAGGTTCTCACCCAAGATTTGACGGTACATGGCCCTGTCCATCGTCCCTTTGATGCAGTGAAGTTGTCCTGTCCCCTTAGCAGAAAAACACCCCCAAAGCATAATGTTTCCACCTCCATGTTTGACGGTGGGGATGGTGTTCTTGGGGTCATAGGCAGCATTCCTCCTCCTCCAAACACGGCGAGTTGAGTTGATGCCAAAGAGCTCAATTTTGGTCTCATCTGACCACAAAACTTTCACCCAGTTCTCCTCTGAATCATTCAGATGTTCATTGGCAAACTTCAGACAGGCATGTATATGTGCGTTCTTGAGCAGGGGGACCTTGCGGGTGCTGCAGGATTTCAGTCCTTCACGGCGTAGTGTGTTACCAATTGTTTTCTTGGTGACTATGGTACCAGCTGCCTTGAGATCATTGACAAGATCCTCCTGTGTAGTTCTGTGCTGATTCCTCACCGTTCTCATGATCATTGCAACTCCACGAGGTGAGATCTTGCATGGAGCCCCAGGCCGAGGGAGATTGACAGTTATTTTGTGTTTCTTCCATTTGCGAATAATCGCACCAACTGTTGTCACCTTCTCACCAAGCTGCTTGGCGATGGTCTTGTAGTCCATTCCAGCCTTGTGTAAGTCTACAATCTTGTCCCTGACATCCTTGGAGAGCTCTTTGGTCTTGGCCATGGTGGAGAGTTTGGAATCTGATTGATTGATAGCTTCTGTGGACAGGTGTCTTTTATACAGGTAACAAACTGAGATTAGGAGCACTCCCTTTAAGAGTGTGCTCCTAATCTCAGCTCGTTACCTGTATAAAAGACACCTGGGAGCCAGAAATCTTTCTGATTTGAGAGGGGGTGAAATACTTATTTCCCTCATTAAAATGCAAATCAATTTATAACATTTTTGACATGCGTTTTTCTGGATTTTTTTGTTGTTATTCTGTCTCTCACTGTTCAAATAAACCTACCATTAAAATTATAGACGGATCATTTCTTTGTCAGTGGGCAAACGTACAAATTCACCAGGGGATCAAATACTTTTTTCCCTCACTGTAGGTAGGGGTAAAGTGACTATGAATAGATAATAAACAGCGAGTAGCAGGGTGGGGTCAATGTAAATAATCTGGGTGTCCATTTGATTAATTGTTCAGCAGTCTTATTGCTTGGGGGTAGAAGCTGTTGAGAAGCCTTTTGGACCTAGACTTGGCGCTCCGGTACCACTTGCCGTGTGGTAGCAGAGAGAACAGTCTATGACTTTGGTGACTGGAGTCTTTGCCAATTTTTTGGGCCTTTCTCTGACACCGCCTGGTATATAGGTCCTGGAAGGCAGGAAGCTCTGTAGCACCCTCTGTAGCGCCTTACGGTCGGAGGCCGAGCAGTTGCCATACCAGGCGGTGATGCAACCAGTCAGGATGCTCTCCATGGTGCAGCTGTATAACTTTTTGAGGATCTGGGGACCCATGCCAAATCTTTTCAGTCTCCTGAGGGGAAAAAGGTGTTGTCATGCCCTCTTCACGACTGTCTTGGTGTGTTTGGACCATGATAGTTTGTTGGTGATGTGGACACCAAGGAACTTGAAACTCTCGACCCGCTCCACTACAGCCCCGTCGATGTGAATGGGGGCGTGTTCGGCCTTCCCTTTTCCTGTAGTCCATGATCATCTCCTTTGTCTTGCTCACGTTGAGGGAGAGGTTGTTGTCCTGGCACCACACTGCCAGGTCTCTGACCTCCTCCCTATAGGCTGTCTCATCGTTGTCTGTGATCAGGCCTACCACTATTGTGTCGTCAGCAAACTTAATGATGGTGTTGGAGTCATATTTGGCCACGCAGTCGTGGGTGAACAGGGAGTACAGGAGGGACTAAGCACGCACCCGTGTTGAGGATCAGATGTGTCATTGCCTACCCTTACCACCAGGGGGCGGCCCGTCAGGAAGTCCAGGATCCAGTTGCAGAGGGAGGTGTTTAGTCCCAAGGTCCTTAGCTTAGTGATGAGCTTTGTGGGCACTATGGTGTTGAACGCTGAGCTGTAGTCAATGAACAGCATTCTCACATAGGTGTTCCTTTTGTCCAGGTGGGAAAGGGCAGTGTGGAGTGCGATTGCGATTCTGTGGATCTGTTGGGGTGGTATGCGAATTGGAGTGGGTCTAGGGTTTCCGGGATGATGGTGTTGATGTGAGCCATGACCAGCCTTTCAAAGCATTTCATGGCTACTGACGTAAGTGCTACGGGGTGGTAGTCTTTTAGGCAGGTTACCTTCACTTTCACAGGGACTATGGTGGTCTACTTGAAACATGTACACTACCGTTCAAAAGTTTGGGTTCACTTAGAAATGTCCTTGTTTTCGAAAGAAAAGCAATTTTTTTGTCCATTAAAATAACATCAAATTGATCAGAAATACAGTGTAGACATTGTTAATGTTGTAAATGGCTGTTGTAGCTGTAAACGGCTGCTTTCTAAAAAATTGAATATCTACGTAGGCGTACAGAGGCCCATTATCAGCAACCAACAGTCCTGTGTTCCAATGGCACATTGTGTTTGCTAATCCAAGTTTATCATTTTAAAAGGCTAATTGATCATTAGAAAACCCTTTTGCAATTATGTTTGCACAGCTGAAAACTGTTGTGCTGATTTTAAAGAAGCAATAAAACTGGCCTTCTTGAGAATAGTTGAGTATCTGGAGCATCAGCAATTGTGGGTTCGATTACAGGCTCAAAATGGCCAGAAACAAATAACTTTCTTCTGAAACTCGTCAGTCTATTCTTGTTCTGAGAAATGAAGACTATTCCATGTTGGAGTCGTGCTTGGCCACGCAATTAATCCCTATGATTTTGGAATGAGATGATCAACGAGCAGGTGTCCGCATACTTTTGGTCATGTAGTGTACATTTGCTGATACATCCACATGTCCCCTTCCTTATTCCTCCGGTCTCCTGTGCTCTTCCCCTCTCCCAGGACCAAAGGACCGCTCTCCACTGGGCCTGCTCGGCTGGACACATCAAGATCGTAGAGTTCCTGCTGGATCTGGGGGTGGAAGTCAACCAGCAAGATGATGTAAATATTGCAAAGTCATTGTCTGCAACATTGGACAATTATATTGACAGGTTGCATTGCAATAATTTTATTTTAAATTGGTCTACAGTTGATCTTGTAAGTGGATGTTTGATCTATTGAATGTTAATGTAGTGTAGTAACACAGATGAATAGGGGAGTTGGTTATACAGTGGGGAGAACAAGTATTTGATACACTGCCGATTTTGCAGGTTTTCCTACTTACAAAGCATGTAGAGGTCTGTAATTTTTATCATAGGTACACTTCAACTATGAGAGACGGAATCTAAAAATCCAGAAAATCACATTGTATGATTTTTAGGTAATTCATTTGCATTTTATTGCATGACATAAGTATTTGATCACCTACCAACCAGTAAGAATTCCGTCTCTCACAGACCTGTTAGTTTTTCTTTAAGAAGCCCTCCTGTTCTCCACTCATTACCTGTATTAACTGCACCTGTTTGAACTCGTTACCTGTATAAAAGACACCTGTCCACACACTCAATCAAACAGACTCCAACCTCTCCACAATGGCCAAGACCAGAGAGCTGTGTAAGGACATCAGGGATACAATTGTAGACCTGCACAAGGGTGGGATGGGCTACAGGACAATAGGCAAGCAGCTTGGTGAGAAGGCAACAACTGTTGGCGCAATTATTAGAAAATGGAAGAAGTTCAAGATGACGGTCAATCACCCTCGGTCTGGGGCTCCATGCAAGATCTCACCTCGTGGGGCATCAATGATCATGAGGAAGGTGAGGGATCAGCCCAGAACTACACGGCAGGACCTGGTCAATGGCCTGAAGAGAGCTGGGACCACAGTCTCAAAGAAAACCATTAGTAACACACTACGCCGTCATGGATTAAAATCCTGCAGCGCACGCAAGGTCCCCCTGCTCAAGCCAGCGCATGTCCCGTCTGAAGTTTGCCAATGACCATCTGGATGATCCAGAGGAGGAATGGGAGAAGGTCATGTGGTCTGATGAGACAAAAATATAGCTTTTTGGTCTAAACTCCACTCGCCGTGTTTGGAGGAAGAAGAAGGATGAGTACAACCCCAAGAACACCATCCCAACCGTGAAGCATGGAGGTGGAAACATCATTCTTTGGGGATGCTTTTCTGCAAAGGGGACAGGGCGACTGCACCGTATTGAGGGGAGGATGGATGGGGCCATGTATCGCAAGATCTTGGCCAACAACCTCCTTCCCTCAGTAAGAGCATTGAAGATGGGTCGTGGCTGGGTCTTCCAGCATGACAACGACCCGAAACACACAGCCAGGGCAACTAAGGAGTGGCTCCGTAAGAAGCATCTCAAGGTCCTGGAGTGGCCTAGCCAGTCTCCAGACCTGAACCCAATAGAACATCTTTGGAGGGAGCTGAAAGTCTGTATTGCCCAGCGACAGCCCCGAAACCTGAAGGATCTGGAGAAGGTCTGTATGGAGGAGTGGGCCAAAATCCCTGCTGCAGTGTGTGCAAACCTGGTCAAGACCTACAGGAAACGTATGATCTCTGTAATTGCAAACAAAGGTTTCTGTACCAAATATTAAGTTCTGCTTTTCTGATGTATCAAATACTTATGTCATGCAATAAAATGCAAATGAATTACTTAAAAATCATACAATGTGATTTTCTGGATTTTTGTTTTAAAGTCCGTCTGTTGAAGTGTACCTATGATAAAAATTACAGACCTCTACATGCTTTGTAAGTAGGAAAACCTGCAAAATCGGCAGTGTATCAAATACTTGTTCTCCCCACTGTAAGTATCTTTAGTGGTAGTTTCCCCTAAATGCAAGTCTATTTCTACGGCCTCTGCCAAGAGGTTTGGAGACTCTGGACCTGTATGTTACAAGAGATGTGCATTCGGAAATTATTCAGACCCCTTGACTTTTTCCACATTTTGTTACGTTACAGCTTTATTCTAAAATTGATTAAATTGTTTTTTCCCCTCGTCAATCTACACACGATACCCCGTAATGACAAAGCAAAAACAGGTTTTTAGAAATTTGTGCAAGTTTATAAAATAAAAAACCCCCGGAAATATCACATTTACATAAGTATTCAGACCCTTTACCCAGTACTTTGTTGAAGCACCTTTGGCAGCGATTACAGCCTCAAGTCTTTTTTGGTATGAAGCTACAAGCTTGGCACACCTGTATTTTGGGAGTTTCTCCCATTCTGCTCTCTAGATGCTCTCAAGCTCTGTCAGGTTGGATAGGGAGCGTCGCTGCACCGCAATTTTCAGGTCTCTCCAGAGATGTTAGATCGGGTTCAAGTCCGGGCTCTGGCTGGGTCATTCAAGGACATTCAGAGACTTGTCCCGAAGCCACTCCTGCGTTGTCTTGGCTCTGTGCTTAGGGTCGTTGTCCTGTTGGAAGGTGAACCTTCGCCCCAGTCTGAGGTCCTGAGCGCTCTGGAGCAGGTTTTTATCAAGGATCTCTCTCTGTACGTTGCTCCGTTCATCGTTCCCTCGATCCTGACTAGTCTCCCAGTCCCTTTCGCTGAAAAACATCCTCACAGCATGATGCTGCCACCACCATGCTTCACCGTAGGGATGATGCCAAGTTTCCTCCAGACGTGACGATTGGCATTCAGGCCAAAGAGTTCAGTCTTGGTTTCATCAGACCAGATAATCTTGTTTCTCCATGGTCTGAGTCCTTTAGGTGCCTTTTGGCTAACTCCAATCGGGCTGTCATGTGCCTTTTACTGAGGAGTGGCTTCCGTCTGGCCACTCTACCATAAAGGCCTGATTGTTGGAGTGCTGCAGAGATGGTTGTCCTTCTGGAAGGTTCTCCCATCTCCACAGAGGAATTCTGGAGCTCTGTCAGAGTGACCATTGGGTTCTTGGTCACGTCCCTGACCCTTCTCCCCTGATTACTCAGTTTGGCCGAGCGGGCAGCTCTAGGAAGAGTCTTGGTGGTTCCAAACTTCTTCCATTTAAGAATGATGGAGGCCACTGTGTTCTTGGGGACCTTCAATTCTGCAGACATTTTTTGGTACCCTTCCCCAGATCTGTGCCATGACACAATCCGGTCTCGGAGCTCTACGGACAATTCCTTCGACCTCATGGCTTGGTTTTTGCTCTGACATGTACTGTTAACTGTGGGACCTTATATAGACAGGTGTGTGCCTTTTCCAAATCATGTCCAATCAATTGAATTTACCACAGGTGGACTCCAAGTTGTAGAAACATCTCAAGGATGATCAATGGGAACAGGATGCACCTGAGCTCAATTTAGAGTCTCACGTCAAAGGGTCTGAATACTTACGTAAATAAAGTATTTATATTTTTTATACATTTGCAAAACTTTCTAAAAACCTCTTCACTTTGTCATTATGGGGTATTGTGTGTAGATTTATGAAGGAAAAAAATAATTTAAATCCATTTTAGAATAAGGCTGTAATGTAACAAAATGTGGAAAAAGTCTAGGAGTCTGAATACTTTCCAAATGCACTGTACTCTAACCACTGAGCCGCTGGTTCATGCCTGCTCAGGCTGTTACTCCCTCTATCACTACACGACTATCCTAGAAGAAGAAGTTACTGTGTCCATCTGAGAGTCATGTCTCGTCTCTTGTCCCCAGGCCAGTTGGACTCCCCTCCACATCGCAGCATCTGCAGGCAGAGAGGAGATAGTGAAGTCACTAATAAACAAAGGAGCCCAGCTGAACTCAGTCAACCAGAACGGCTGCACCCCTCTGCACTACGCTGCCTCCAAGGACAGATACGAGGTACACTAACACTGGGTCCACAATGTCAGACGAATACTGTTCTGAAGCCATCTGATTTACTCCGGTGGGTTAGTTGGTTGGCACAGTGGCTAGTGTGTCCGTCTTGGGATTGAGTGTTGCTAGTTCAAGCCTTGCCAGAACCAACTATGTTCCCCTGGCTTTGCTACGATAGTTCTGCAGCTATTAAAGCAGAAAATAAGAACTGTGTAACATGTTATGTTGGATGGTAATGCACATGGTTGGTCTTCACAGATCGCCCTCCTGTTGTTGGAGAGTGGAGCAGACCCTAACGTCACAGATAAGCTGGCGTCTACTCCCCTACACAGAGCCTCAACCAAGGGCAACTGCCGTCTGATCCAGCTGCTGCTCAAACAGAGCGCTTCTACCAACATACAGGACTCTGAGGGAAACACTGCACTGTAAGCCCTGGGATGTGTGTGTGTGTATTGAAGCTGTTTTCTACTGTTTTTACATAATGCTAAATATTTATGTGCGTCTCCCCCAGCCACCTGGCGTGTGACGAGGAGCGTGTGGAGGCAGCTAAACTCCTGGTGGAGAACGGAGCCAGCATCTATATAGAGAACAAGGAGGAGAAGACGCCATTGCAGATCTCTAAAGGAGGTCTGGCCACACTGCTGCGGAGGATCGTAGAAGGAGGAAAAATCTGATCCATCTGACCACACACTGATCCAGTCGACCGTGGTCTAAAGGGGCTTCCTCTCCTCATCTCTCCATCCTTTTCTGCTCATCTCTCCTTCATCTGCACTGATTTGAGAAAACAGGATAAACTCTGCCATATTGCTTTGACCTATCCTCTATATTCTAGTCCTTTACTTTCACCAGTCCAGTTACAGATCAGTGTAGGAGGAGGTGAGGAGAGGGGATGAGGAGGAGGCCTCTGTGGACTATTGAGATAGTCTGTATGAAAGCATTTTTGTTGGAGGAAAGAGCAATTCTGACTGGACTGGAACATGATAATACCCTACAGCTACTTACCAGAGCAACCTATGTTGTATGAAGTTTGAAACTGTTCTAGAAATTCAGCTTCTTAAACCTTGTTTTTTAAAAGATGTAATAAGTTGGTGTCTTAACAACTTGATTAAATGAATCACCTCGTCTATATGTTCATATCCAGGCCTATTTAAAACATGTTTTACTGTCTGAACATGTAATGTGATTTGGTTGTAAATTCATTGCATTCCTTTGATTCCAAATACATTGATAATCTGTAACAAATTACATTAAATTCTATTTTGTGTCATAGCATTTGATAATGTACAGTTGTGATTGAGGAGGAGCAGGAACCATGCTTGAATCAATAACCTTGCAGTATGGGGTGAGCACACTATCCTGTGCCATAAATGTTCAGACCTCTTGGCATAGACCATAGCACTACCCTCACATACAGCGTATGGACACTATACTTTTACCAAAAAAAAGTCCCTTAGGCAATGTCATGTGCGTCTGTTTTATATAGTCTGAATTAACCCGTTGTCACTGCTTGTCATTTAGGTAATGATTCTCATTCTTCCTAACTCGAGACAAGGCTTCCTCCCATTTCCTGTTGGTCATCTTCTTCAGAGCTCCCTCCATCAGCTCATTCCAATAGATGTATTTATGTAGAGTGTCTCGGTCGTAGATGGCCTCCGAATACTTCCCCCTGTCGTTGGTCGCAAACCACTTCACCGTGGACCACGCGCTGTTCAGAGGGCTCAGGTGCGCGCACTGGAACGGGATTTGAATAAGCTCGTGCCCGTACGCGCGCGCCGCCGCCGGGCAGCAGGTCATAGGCATGAGATCCACCGGGGCCTCGGGCAGGTGATGAACGTACCCCGCGAAAACATAGTTACAACCGTTACCTTTCCTTGGCGACCTCCAGCTTTGATTGTTCACCACTATCGCACATTTCCCGTAGTTCTCCCTCAAACTGCCACACAACTCTTCAAATATTTCCCCTGAAGGCTGCAGTGAGGAGACACCGCTACAGTGGAACAGTAGTTTGTAATTCCAGGGGACCCATCCTCTCTGACCTCCCGCGTGGATGACGCTCCAGGTGTGTCTGCTGCTGGAGGTGTCCGTTACCGTGGAGATGTCACCGGTGATCAGACCCTCTGGAATCTCGGTTTCACCGACATAAACTCGGTAGAAGCCCTCGCTCTGCAGCTGTCTGATGTCGCGGATGTATGGCACACATTGATGCCCGCTGTTGGATCTCCTGTTCCACATGAACTGTAGAAGGTTCCGCAGCTTGAGGCGCATCCTCGGGCCTTTTGGATAGGTCTAGGACAGAGTACGCTTCTGGCGCACATTTACAAGTTCTAAGGTGCGTCATAATATAGTCGATATTCGAGCAGAGGTTCTGTCCCATCACCTTGTCACCTAAACTTCTTTAGGCTTGATTAAATCAGAAGATGAAATAATCATGATTCAAGGTTCCATGTATTTCCATATTTCAGGCCTATGTAAAAGCACATGAGTTCTATAGTTGTCATGGCGCCCTAGAAGCAGCCTCAGCCTGGTGTCATAGACTAGACGTAATATAGTAAATGTAAATCCGGGACACCAAAAGTAGTATCATATGTTACATTTGGTATGGTTACATAAGACAGATTGTTTCTTAAGGCAAAACGAAAGTAGGGTGGTTGGTCGGGGTGGATGGGTGGGCGTATAATGTGAATGTCTAGCAACCCAAAGGTTGCGAGTTCGAATGTCATCATGGACAACTTTAGCATTTTAGCTAATTAACAACTTTTCAACTACTTACTACATTTTCCCCTAACTCTAACCTTTTAGCTAACCCTTCCCCTGACCCTAACCTTAACCCTTTATCCTAACCTTAACACTAACCTTACCCTAACCCCTAGTATAACAGGGTTATATTGGTGATTCCCCTTGCCACTTTATTGTTAAGCCAATGGGTTTTTGGTTTTAGTTTTGTCTTGCCTTCACCTACTCAACATGGCATCTTATTGGCTGGTTTGCATGGCTTGCTTAGGAGGGAGGATGTTTAAATTAGAATGTCCCAGTGAACAAGCACCAACGCAGTGGTAGGTTGTGGGTTGCAAAGCACTGTACATCGGAAGTGATTTTTATACTCACAAGTGATGATTTGAATGTACAATTTATATCAAGTTGTTTGTAAATATTATTAGAACATCACACATAAGATGCAGTGTTTTTTGTGCATATTTGTTGTGCATTTTGTTGTAGAGAATTCCAGCTAATGCTAGCTAGCAATTTACTGTGTCTGGTGGGGGGGTTTCGTATATTTTGTGCAGTGCTTGAGTGCCGTGTTGGATGGTGAGCCGTGCAATTGTGTGCTGTTTCTATCAGGTACACCCCAGCCACCAGCTCATGGCGTTGTTGCAGTTCACTCCCTCACCCGATTCCCGCTTCTCCCGAAGTTCACGCCCACTATCCTTGGTAGCTATGGTGATGTGTGTGTGTTTATATGGGATTATCCAATTGTGAAACAATAAAAATGAATCTGCCAATTAAATGATTGTTTTGTTTTTTATGTTTGGTCAGGGATGGAACCAGGGACTGGAAGAATCTGTGCCACCTCCTCAGCTCGCATGAGAAGTCGCATGACCACCTAGATTGTTTCCAAATGTGGAAGGAGCTGGAGATCAGGCTGGTGTCCAAGCAAACTATCGATGCCCAAGCCCAACGGGCTATTGACGGAGAGACTCTCCACTGGCAGCAGGTGCTGCAGAGGCTCATAGCCCTGATACGCGTAATGGCCACCCAGAACATTGCGTTACGTGGGACCACCGATAGGCTGAACGAGCCAAATAATGGGAACTTTCTGAAGTTTGTGGAAATGCTGGGTATCTTTGATGGAATCATGAAGGAGCATGTAAGTAGAGTACAGTACAAAGAAACACATGTGCACTACCTCGGTAAAATAATCCAGAACGAAATCATTGACATGCTGGCACAAGAGATCCAGCAGACAGTGTGCAATGATCTAAAAGCAGCCAAATATGTTTCTATAATTTTGGACTGCACACCAGACAAGAGCAAAACAGAGCAGATGACCATGGTGGTGCGTTTTGTTTCAACCGAGGATGATGGGTCAGTGCACACGAGAGAGCACTTCCTGGAGTTTAGTGAACTGCTTGACGCAATGAGGGCGGCCATGACCGAGTTGCTTACCTCAAAACTACAGAAACATGGCATCGCCATCATGGACATGAGAGGGCAGGGGTATGACAACGGGGCGAGTTTGCGGGGGAGGCACAGCGGAGTTCAAAAGAGAGTGCAGGATATCAATCCAAGGGCCTTTTTTGTGCCATGCACTCGCTGAACCTGGTTCTCTCTGATGCAGCATCGTGCTGCTTGGAAGCGGCTGAGTTTTTTAACACCATCCAATAGATTTATACATGTATACAAGGTTGGAGGCAAACAACATTTCCGCCAGATGAACAACTTTGGCTTCATGTGCGCAGTGGTCATGTGCGCAATGGCATGACATCTTGTTCGAAGTGAACATCACCAGTAAGAGTTTGCAGGCGGTGAGTTTTAACCTTTCACTAGCAGTGGCTCAACTGAACTCAACCAGGGTATTCCTCCAAGACTTCCGCTCCGATGCAGCTTTCGCTGGCGCTTTAGCAAGCGCAAAAGAGTTGGCAGAGGAGGAGGGTATTGTGCTCTGTTTCCCAGTGCAGCCCACGGTCCGTCCCAGGAAGAAGAGGAGTCTGTTTGGCTACGAGGGAGAGGATGAGCCTGTGACTGACCCTCAGCAGAAATTCAAAGTACATTTCTTTAATCAGATTCTTGAATCTGCTATCCAGTCCGCCAACGAGCGCTTTACGCAGCTCGAAGAGCACAGCAGTATTTTCAGCATCCTGTACAACATCCCCACCATCAAGGACATGGACACTGCAGCACTTACCAGGGACTGCGCAACACTGGAGAGGGCCCTTACGTTCGGGGATTCCAGGGACATCGACGCAAAAGATCTGTGTAATGAGCTCAAAGTCTTGAGCAGGAGACTGGACAGTGAGGCAAAACCACTGGACGCACTAGAGTACATAACCAGACACCAAATGGCCTCCTTGTATCCCAATGCCTTTGTTGCCCTGAGAGTTCTTCTCACACTACCGGTGACAGTGGCAAGTGGACTCAATGGACTCGCCACCATATCAATTGAGCACGAGTTGTCTTACTAAATCAACCTCCAACAAGCAGTGCATGCTTTTGCTGCCAGGAAGGCTAGACGAGTCAACTTGTCTTTGAATAAAAGGTAAGCGTTGATCATACACTCGCATTAATTTGTAAGATTACTCAATTATCTATCACCTGTTTACTTTGTATTTTTTAGATTTAAATAGACTACATCCTAATCTCGCTCTCTCACTCTATTTCTCCCCCGCTTTCTCTCCGCTCTCTCTGTCTCTCGCAGATGATTTGATTTCAGGACCATGGACAGCTACCGAGAGAAAACGTCGCTGACTGCAGAGGAAAGAGGCCACTCTAGGTGGAGACTAAATAAATACATGCTGAAACTGATGTTGGACAATCCAATTCGCTATGTAAATAAACAAAATTCGTTAAGGCTTTTATTGTAATTGTAACAATTATGGGATCGTGCCATGTGGGATAACAGGTGGCATATTATTAATAAGAAACTCAGTGTCCTACTATAGGTAGTTGGCTGCAAAGTGATAGAAACATTGTAACTCTCCGATGCAGGGGTTAAAGTAAAATTCCCTTCTGCCGGGTAAGGGACCTCCTATATGTGCACGCGTGCACCAACATTCTTTATTGTTTATTGGTATAATCATAGAGTTACATGCTCTACCAACTGAGCTACAGGGGACTACAGGAGTGACAGAAGCTGATCTGATGGAAGATGGCACTGGCATGCCTTGGGATGGTGGTGTATTACCAACAGTTCATTGAAGGTTGCTCGACCATCGCAAAGCCTCTCTTTGGATTGACTGAAGCTGGAAAGACTGCAAACTAGCTGCACTTCGTTTCGTTTGACCTTTTTTCAACTGACATTTCTTTGTATATATCCATAAAAATGATGCCAGCTGATTCATGATTTCGACTGGCTGAGAAACGCTGCCTGCCTGTCTGTCTGTCTGTCTGTCTGTCTTGTCCAGACTTCCGACACATTTATTGGTCCTCTGTAGCTTAGTTGGTAGAGCACGGCGCTTGTAACGCCAAGGTAGTGGGTTCGATCCCCGGGACCACCCATACACAAAAAAAATTTATGCACGCATGACTGTAAGTCGCTTTGGATAAAAGCGTCTGCTAAATGGCATATTATTATTATTATTATATTATTATTATTGACAACTGGACACAAGGCTCCAGGCTGGAGAAAGAAGTGACACTCACCTGTCAGGAAGATGACGGCTGCTGACTGGACAGCAGAATGTCAGACAGGCCTTATTCCAGCTAAAGCAAGCCTTACTGGACCAGGTTTTGTTGGCCCACCCCAACTTCAACAAATACTTTCTACTCTCGGTGGACGTGTCCAGCTACGGTTTAGGTGCTGTGCTGTCCCAGGTACAGGAACAGGGAGCTACAGCGAGGCCTATAGCCTTCGCGAGCAAGTCCCTCAGATATGCGCAGTCGAGGTATTCTGCGCACAGGCTTGAGTTCTTTGCCATGAAATGGGCTATCTGTGACAAGTTCCACCACTGGTTACGGGGGCAGCAGTTCACGGTATGGCCAGATAATAATCCCTTGACATACATCCTGACCAAAGCGAAGCTTGATGCTTGTGAACAGAGATGGGTCGCCAAGCTGGCGTCGTAGGAGTTTGACATCAAGTACATCCCTGGGCCAAATTTTTTTGCTGCAGATGCTTTGAGCAGAGAGCCCTTCGTACGACCCAGTGCACTCCATCGCCTGACAAGGGTTCCTACGAAACCTTACTAGCTGAAGCTAACGCTGTGCGCACAGACAGAGTGCAAGATGTGTTTCGCTGGTCCAACCACCCCTTTGACAAAGCCTCTGACACCATCGAGGTGGTTATTAGCTGCCAGGCTACTGTTGACCCCCCATCTGGTGCTTTATCAAGACAAGAAGTTGCTGGTCTTCATTCACACGGCGCTGGGTGGGTGACGTGGGCTCACATGCACTGCTGTTGCCACAGCTTCCACATACATTAATGCCATCAGAGAAGACTGATGTTGATGTCCTGCCACACGATCTACTGATGAGTAAGCAGCGTGATGACAATGTGATGAGCAGAGTGATCTTCTTTGTGGAGAGGGGGAGAAGACCATCCCGGAGAGAGCGTGCCCACGAGTGTTGAGGTTTTGTGTTGGGACAAGTTGACCATGAAGATGGGTGTACTGAATCGTGTTTCGAAGAATGTGGTTACAAAGAGGAAAGTGTATCTGTATGTGGTTCCAGCCTCCATGAAAGCAATGGTGTTGAAGGGTGTCCATGATGAAGCTGGCCACCAGGGACAACAGAGAACAGTCTGGCCTGGAGAGGGAGGTAAAGGAATATGTGAAGTGCTGCAGGAGATGCGTCGTGAGCAAAACTCCTGATCCGGAAGCCAGAGCTCCTCTTGAGAGCATAATAACTAGTGAGCCTCTGGAACTAGTGTGACTTCTGGTCTGCAGAAGATTCTGGAACTAGTGTGACTTCTGGTCTGCAGAAGATTCTGGAACTAGTGTGACTTCTGGTCAGCAGAAGATTCTGGAACTAGTGTGACTTCTGGTCTGCAGAAGATTCTTCAAACAAGTCCCTGGATGTGCTCGTTGTTACTGACCACTTTACCAAGTTGGCTCATGCCTTCTTGTGTCCAAACCAGTCTGCTAAGTCTGTAGCTCAACAGTTGTGGGACAACTATTTCTGTGTCAACGGGATGCCTCGCCGTATACACTCAGATCAGGGAGCCAACTTTGAGAGCGCTCTAAATAGCCAAACTCTTGAGGGTTGCAGGTGTTCAGAAGTCTCACACTAAGCCGTACCATCCGATGGGGAACGGGTCCTGCGAAAGGATGAATAGGACATTGGGAAACATGACCCGGGCCCTGCCGACAAGAGCAAAGCACAGATGGCCTCAGGCGCTGAAGTCCCTTACTTTTGCTTACAATTGTACAATCCACAAGACCACAGGCTTTGCCCTTTTCCTGCTAATGTTTGGGAGGACGCCAAGACTGCCTGTTGACATAGTCTTTGGCTCTGTCATAGAGAACCCAGAAGTTGTTGACTACGACCAGTTTGTTCAGTCCTTGAGGAGAGATCTGAAAGAAGCCATGAATACAGCACAGGCATCTGCAGCGAAGCAGTTGAAGAGGCATGCTGACCTGTATGACAGAAGAGTCAGAGGAGCACCAGCGGAGATTGGTGATCGAGTGTTGCTGGCTAACAAGGGGGAGCGTGGAAAGCGGTAGCTTGCTGACTGTTGAGAGGATACCGTCTACCTTGTCACTGGATTGAATACTGACAGTCACACCTTTAAGATTCAGAACAGCTCCACTGGACAGGAGAAGACGGTACATTTCAACCTGATAACGCCAGTCAACTTTCTTTCTCTTCCCCATGCTGCCGTTGATGATTGAACAGACATGTCTGGATTAACAGAGTCTGAGGACATGAATGATGGCCTTGTGGTCTCAGTTGCCATAGACACTGCAGTGGGTGATGATGATGAGGATGCTGAGTGCAGAACAAAAGTGTGGGTGTCTGAGTTGCCTTCTGAAGGAACAGGTGACCCAAGCCTGGAGGGTGATGTGCGATCCTTGGATGCTCAGAACATTCCACCTTTGGATTCTGTGGAAGATGTACTGCAGCTGGAAGGTCTGCCTCGATCAGAGAGTCTTCAAGAATCTGACCCAGACTGTAACAGTGTATTGAGTGAGCTAATTGACCAGCCTGCTTACAGTATCCGTACTGACCTACCAAACTCTGACCATTCCTTACCTGATCAGTTGCGCACTGACTGTGTAGACAGACCCACTATTGCAACACAACACTGTCACTCCTTATGCAGTACTCTGGGTCGTATTATGTCAAGGGCAGGAAGACTATTTAAACCAGTGTCAAGACTGATTGAGATTATGAATCAGCAGAAAGTTAGCTCTTGAAGGTTAATATGTGAATACAGAGGGTCAATGGTATTGACATCTTTAATTTGTTTTGTTTTTACATCATTGTGGTCATGATTAGAGGTTACAGGATGGTAATGTGACGGATATGATGAAGTCTCTTATGGTGGTTTCTTTTATTACTTGGATGTTTTAAAGTCGCTGAGTGTACTTAACATGTAACAGGCATGTTTACCTATGAGGGCTAAGGGGATTGATCAACCACTTTTCACTCTAATTCTCGTGGAGAATAGTCTTAATGACTGGACTATTTAGTGACTGTTTTAAAGCAGGGTCTGCATCCTCGATATACACAGCTTTACCTTTTAGTTTTCTCTATTAGGTGGTCTAAAAAAAAATTTTTTTAATCTGGATTATTCTGTATATATGTTCAGTGTCTCTGTACCTGGTATGTTTGCACAGGGCAGTTTTGTATTTTTATTATTTTTGTTTGCAAGTGGAATTCAGTAGGGGGGAGTGTAACAGGGTTATATTGGGGATTCCCCTTGCCACTTTATTGTTAAGCCAATGGGTTTTTGTTTTTGTTTTGTTTTGCCTTCACCTACTCAACATGGCATCTTATTGGCTGGTTTGCATGGCTTGCTTATGAGGGAGGATGTTTAAATTAGAATGTCCCAGTGAACAAGCACCAAACCAACAGTAGGTTGTGGGTTGCAAAGCACTGTACATCAAAAGTGATTTTTATACTCACAAGTGATGATTTGAATGTACAATTTATATCAAGTTGTTTGTAAATATTATTAGAACACCACACATAAGATGCAGTGTTTTTTGTGCATATTTGTTGTGCATTTTGTTGTAGAGAATTCCAGCTAATGCTAGCTAGCAAATTACTGTGTCTGGTGGGGGGGGGGGGGTTTCATATATTTTGTGCAGTGCTTGAGTGCAGTGTTGGAGGATGAGCTGTGCATTGCATGACGTGCAATTGTGTGCTGTTTCTATCAGGTACATTGTAAAAAATATTATATTGTGTATTGTAATTGTTGTATTATTTTGGTAACTACGTTGCCTCAGTGAACAAGCACCAAACCAGCGTGCGTGAGTGCAGAGTTGAATGGTGAGCCGTGCATTGCATGACGTGCAATTGTGTGCTGTTTCTATCAGAATAAATCTCCATGACTGGTGCTACAAGTTGGAGTCCGTGTCGATGATTGTACACAACTTAAGAAGAGTCTAGCTAGCATTCCTAACATATCAAACGTTTAGCAAATTCATTACATATAACATGAATTGTAATTCGTAACATATCATACGAAATGGGTGATGGATATTCACAAATTAATATACAGTCGTGGTCAAAAGTTTTGAGAATGACACAAGTATTGGTCTTCACAAAGTTCGCTACTTCAGTGTTATGAGATATATTTGTCAGATGTTACTATGGTATACTGAAGTATAATTACAAGAATTCCATAAGTGTCAAAGGCTTTTATTGACAATTACATTAAGTTTATGCAGAGAGTCAATATTTGCAGTGTTGACCCTTCTTTTTCAAGACCTCTGCAATCCGCCCTGGCATGCTGTCAATTAACTTCTGGGCCACATCCTGACTAATGGCAGCCCATTCTTGCATAATCAATGCTTGGAGTTTGTCAGAATTTGTGGGTTTTTGTTTGTCCACCCGCCTCTTGAGGATCGACCACAAGTTCTCAATGGGATTAAGGTCTGGGGAGTTTGCTGGCCATGGACCCAAAATGTTGATGTTTTGTTCCCCGAGCCGAGTTATCACTTTTGCCTTATGGCAAGGTGCTCCATCATGCTGGAAAAGGCATTGGTCGTCACCAAACTGTTCTTGGATGGTTGGGAGAAGTTGCTCTCGGAGGATGTGTTGGTACCATTCTTTATTCATGGCTGTGTTCTTAGGCAAAATTGTGAGTGAGCCCACTCCCTTGGCTGAGAAGCAACCCCACACATTAATTGTATCAGGATGCTATACTGTTGGCATGACACAGAACTGATGGTAGCGCTCACCTTGTCTTCTCCGGACAAGCTGTTTTCCGGATGCCCCAAACAATCGGAATGGGGATTCATCAGAGAAAATTACTTTACCCCAGTCCTCAGCAGTCCAATCCCTGTACCTTTTGCGGAATATCAGTCTGTCCCTGATGTTTTTCCTGGAGAGAAGTGGCTTCTTTGCTGCCCTTCTTGACACCAGGACATCCTCCAAAAGTATTCGCCTCACTGTGCGTGCAGATGCACTCACACCTGCCTGCTGCCATTCCTGAGCAAGCTCTGCACTGGTAGGCCCCGATCCCACAGCTGAATCAACTTTAGGAGACGGTCCTGGCGCTTGCTGGACTTTCTTGGGCGCCCTGACACCTTCTTCACAACAATTTAACCTCTCTCCTTGAAGTTCTTGATGATCCGATAAATGGTTGATTTAGGTGCAATCTTACTAGCAGCAATATCCTTGCCTGTGAAGCCCTTTTTGTGCAAAGTAATGATGACGGCATGTGTTTCCTTGCAGGTAACCATGGTTAACAGAGGAAGAACAATGATTTCAAGCACCACCCTCCTTTTAAAGCTTCCAGTCTGTTATTCTAACTCAATCAGCATGACAGAGTGATCTCCAGCCTTGTCCTCGTCAACACTCTCACCTGTGTTAACGAGAGAATCACTGACATGATGGCAGCTGGTCCTTTTGTGGCAGGGCTGAAATGCAGTGGAAATGTTTTTTTGGGATTAAGTTCATTTTCATGGCAAAGAGGGACTTTGCAATTAATTGCAATTCATCTGATCACTCTTCATGACATTCTGGAGTATATGCAAATTGCCATCATCAAAACTGAGGCAGCAGACTTTGTGAAAATTAGTATTTGTGTCATTCTCAAAACATTTGACCGCGACTGTATACCATACCAAACGTAACATACAGTATCATACTAAATGGAGTATCTCAGATTTACATACATAATAATATTAAATGCTCTGAGACTAGGTTGCAGCCTAAGCACAGAGCTCCTGTAAATGTGTACATATTTCGTTATTTTTTAGGTGTTTTTAATTGTTGATTTTTAAATCAGCGCTTTAGATTATATATGATGTGGAAAATAATCACTATACTTTATTAAAAATCAAATTTCTTCCAGAGTTTTTGTAAAATCAAGATTTGACTTTATTTACAATTCAACAAAGCCAGGCTAGTCTGCAGAGTAGCCCCCTTCTCTCTTTCTGCTCCCCATCTATATAGTCCCATTCACACAAATCGTAGCTTAAAATCCCTCCCTCTTCAGTTTCCCGCTCTCTATCGCTCCGCCCACTTCCTTTGTCTATGATGAAGGCTAAATTCGACTGTCATTCAGTTTAGAAACAATATTATTACAATCAATCACGCCCTTGTCATGCTAAAACACTCATGTTCAGTTTAAACTCTGTTCAACCCCGGCTCTCCCGGGCTTGACCTGAAGACTGATTGTTGGACATGACAGGTCCATACTTAATCTTTCAAACATACACAAACCCCACCCCATCATGCTGTAATCAATCAAGAAGATAGCCAAGGAGAGACAAAGATTTAGCCTGAACTCTGTTCAACCCTGGCGCCGCTCTTTCCACTTTGTTTTAGGAGAGAGGCAAAAGGCCACAGTCTGGTTTCAGTCTCTGATAAGGTAGGACAGCCATGGATTTAGGTAAGAGCGAGCAATTCGACCCTAGGTCAGATTCCTACTTCACACACACAGTGAAATGACCCAATTAAGTTATTGCCTAGCAACAGAGAATTCTAACTATATGTTCGTGATTAACTCAGTTTTATCTCATAGTCCACTAAAAAATCTCCCTAATTTTTCAATATCATTGAGTTTCTATTGCATATATCTGGTGTTTTTGAGCCATGGATTTGCAGATTGACTGATAGGTTAACACTCTTTGGCTTGGCTAATTTGGCTAATATCTCAGTTTGAAAAATGCATCTGGACACAGTACCAGCTTTTTTGTTTCACCTGGCTGCCAATTTCTGATCTTCTGCTAACATCATTTGAGGAGTCGCCTGAAGCGTGAGAGGAATGGGAGACAGAGGAATACAGTAGAGCTAAGGCCAGTGAGGACGACTGGCTACTATTCTGAACTTAGTGTGGTGAGCGTTCTAGCGCCTAGAGCTGCTGAGGCGTCACCCAAGTGCGTGCTACACAGAGTGGAAGAGGGGAAGTCCAGTGGATATAAGAGTCAGGTTGGTTCCCAGACTTGCCCTCTACAAGATCATCAGCAGACTCCATCACCATCATCTACCATCCTCTGACCAGCTCTCTCTGTTCAAACCATAAACTGACCGTCTCCATCTTCGCAGGATGCAGCTTTCAAAGACTTGTCCTCTATTGGTTAACCTGTCATGATATATTGCTTGTTTGTTTATTGCTCATGAAGCGATTTGAGATTCTATGAAAAGCGCTATAGAAATGTAATAAATTATTATTATTATTATTATAGGCTATTTTAGTTAATTGAATCGGTCATAAAAATACATTTCGGGTAAGAGGATGTTTGGATTAATGAACAACTCCATATATGGAAATAAATGACAGTTTCACATTTTCGATGTAACATAGGCCTAATGTGTAAACTTCACAGAAAGTCTGGGGTGGTTTTAGAAATAAGGATATGGTCCGCTTCCCCCTTAAACACACAAAAATGTCAATATGCCTCAGATATCACTTCTGTTTTGGTCAGGGTTGATAAAATCTCGCTCTGTGTGTGTAGCCTTGGGAGCGATAAGATATGGATAATTGGTTTGAGCATAGATTTGAGCATAGAGTAAATACTTTTTGATAGGATGAAGGAAAGAAAAGGCTGCCCTGGCCCTTTTAAGTCCATTATTGAAAGTCAATGTATAGCCAAAGAGTATCTATTATATTGACAAGATGGTTGAGTGACCGCTTTAACAATGGAAATACATGTCCTCAAAGATGGAAGGGAGGCGAGATCAGGTGTCACTATTCTAGCCAAAGACAGGGCAAATACGCGTGTGAACGACCAGCACAACTCCAATATAAAGTTGTTGTTTTTTCTTCAAGGTTTCCGAAATCCCACGTGTGTTACTGATACATGCCAAGATGTACATTTTTCTCTCAGCTTTTGTTGTTTTCTTTATATTTGCGTGAGACCATTTCATTTTTATGCTTTTACTGTCATAATCTGTCATCATGTTTGCTATCATTGCGCAACTGTTGAACCCAAAGTACCCCCAAATCCATTTTTGTTGTTGTATATGTAGTGTTGAGAACAATGCTGAGATGCTGTGATGACAATGAATCCGCTGACACTGTCCTCGATTGTAATTATTTATTACATTGAAGATCTCAGCGCCAATTTACAGACTTCTGCAGACATCTGGAGAACAACGGCCCAATCTCTTAATATGTTGTTCTCCCCTCCTTTGTCCCAAACCATAGTATCTATATCCTATGTAACCTGATATGGGTGTTTTCCCCCACAGACCAATCCCAGGACTCCATATAACAGACTTCCTCTGTTGTAGGGTTCTCCTATAGAAATGCATCCAGATGCTTCCACAAGCTGAGTCAACTTCCTCTAACACCATTTACAAACGTCAGCAAAATTGTAAATTGTCTAGACACTACTAGCTTTCCACATTTCTCATTTGTAATTTCGACTGCAATGTAATGTAAATGCCGCGTTCACGTACTATCCGGAACTAGGAAACTCGGAAATGTCCGACTTGCTAACTAAGGGGTGTCAAACGTATTCCATGGAGGGCCTAGTGTCTGCATGTTTTTGTTTTTTCTGTTCAATTAAGCCCTAGACAACCAGGTATAAGGAGATCCTTACTAATTAGTGACCTTAATTCATCAATCAAGTACAAGGAAGGACGAAAACCCGCAGACACTCGACCCTCCATGGAATAAGTTTGACGCCTGTGTCTAACTGATTGTAGTTATACATATGCTACGTTCAACCAGTTAGCTTTGTCGGAAATTTCCGAGTTTCTTAGTTCTGACTATCACTTCTGAACGTGAACGCAGCAAAAGTACACAAGAACCCCCCCACACCCCCTCCCCCTCTACGTCATAAACTATACATTTCCTCTATGGTGTCAGGTGGGCTGCGCCACTAGTTGTGCGCAGAACAACACGAACGCTGCATTTACTTCCGGAAACCAGCGTCAAATAGTCTGGTCAAAAATACTGCTGATCCATTTTATTTGGAAAGGATACAGGCAGCATCCAAGACCTCAAAGGCACTAGTTGACATCCAAGCTTTTCCAAGGTATGTGTATTGGGTATGTCTTTGCGATGCATTTTGAAATCATATGGTTGACAGCTCGTCTGTTGTACTACATTACTGTCAATGGCGAACCAGCTCAATATCGACTGATCAAAGTGCAGATTTCTGGTTCTCTCTTAATTTAAAAAAAAATGTTTGCCCTGTTAGTTTTCGTTATTACACTTAACGTTGTTTTATTTAACTATATCATAATTAACATTGGAAGAATGTAATCCCTGACATCGCGCATCCATGCTCAGCAGAGTACTCAACTGTGCCAACTCTCGAACAGGTCAATCTGCAACACATTGCGATTCGCGTCAACCTATGTTTATGTTTGGGGCTTTTGTCTTGCTATAGACACAAACAAGAGCATGTGAACTTTCCAGAATGTACGTGGCCGGTCAAAAGACCCCACCCGCCATGTGTCCATCTGACTGTTGCGATTGAGTGGGAACAGTGAGTCAGAGTGGAGTTTGAACCAACGACACGGCGCTACTGTGCCGAAAAGGTCCTCCAGACCCCTTGACATACACTTTGAACACATGTATGATCAGCCTATTGCTGTCATTCGACCAAGTGGTGCCACATCCATCCATATATATATATCCTTCCTGTGCATTGGGATTAAGGTTCAGTTCAGCTCTGGTCAGTAACAGATGGACCTCAGCCACACAGAAAAGGGCTGCACTGTAGTTATACAATCATCAACAGATAGCCAGTTCATAGTCAAGAATGTTATACTCAGGGCCCTGTTTATGATGATGGCATCCACATGATGCTTTTTGGAGCTTTCAGAGAGAGCATGGGGGGAGTGGATACAGCAAACTTGCCTTGGACATCATCATCATCATCACATCGATTTACTCATCTACATGTCTGTTTTCACAGCAATATGCCAAGTTCCCGTTTCATATTAGTGTGAGAGTGCCGCCTGTGAAACCATGACAACTTCTAGTCTAACTGCATTTTTCATTCTGAAGCTAGCCTTGCTTGCTGCAATGGGAATGTCTGGTATACAAAAGATTACAACCAGCATGACCAATATCGGTTGTTTGGTAGCATAGACATAGTAGCCTACTTCTATTCTATAAAATGGTAATTCAACAGCCTGGGGGCCTGTCTGTTGCTGCTATAGCCAACTTATCTAGCCTAACACAAGGCATGGCAACGATGCACTGTATGTAATTGATTGCATCAATGTTGACAGCAGAAACAGTGATGGGATTGGATAATATGTTATTGGTGAATACAGGCTGAGGTGAAATAGCTCATTGTTCTAACTGACAACTGTTCCTGATCCGCCCTGTGTGGTGTGTTAGTATTGTAACACCTAGCCTACAGTGGCCGAACATTGATAAGGCTGGGTATTGATCGTAACACCTAGCCTACAGTTGCCGAACATTGATAAGGTTGGGTATTGATCGTAACACCTAGCCTACAGTTGCCGAACATTGATAAGGCTGGGTATTGTTGCAACACACTACTCAGAGGGATGATCGATTCAAATCACAAAGTAGGCGTTATGTAACTCCTTTCCTACAAAATGCTTAGCTTTGTTTTGAAGAGCAGATCATGAGAAAAAATGGAAAACTGAGCCTAGTGCTCACTTAAAATAATAAATGTTGATTACATTTGGCTGTGTGTGTCGTTGTGTATTTCTGTGGTGAGCAGGGCGGCTCGGTAGTGAGAGCATATCGTAGAGCCTGTTCCAGCCTCCCCACCCCTCACATGTAGCAGCCAACCTCTCCATGTGATCACACACGCCTTCCTGTTTTAAAGGCACAGCTTCCCAATATCCATAGCAATGTGCATATTGCCATCTAGTGCCACTTTAGGCAATACAATGCTCTCTAATGTCAAACTAATGTCCATATTTCTGATCGCTTCCTCACTAGCGCCTTTTTTTTTTTCAGTTCCCCCTCAGCCCATCCATCTCAGGCAGCCCAACCCAGCCCAGGCCAGCCCAGCCCAGCGTCGTCATGTCAGGCCCCAGGAGAGACGGTGATCTGGAGTCGGACCACGCAGTAGACTGGTCCATGATGGACATGCGGCTGGACTCGTTCCGGGGTTCCCCCCTGGCCCAGCAGGTGTCAGCGGAGAGGTTGGCCCGCGCTGGGTTCTACTTCACAGGACAGGCCGACAAGGTGCGCTGCTTCAGCTGCCACAAGACTGTAGAGAACTGGTGTGGAGGGGACACACCCGTGGAGAGGCACGCAGAGGTGTGGATGATGACGTGTGCAAAACATTCCTGTTTTTAAAAACATTCTCATGTATCTACCAAATGATCCTACTACTGTTGCAATGTTTCAGGTCTCCCCCACTTGTAAGTTCCTGAGCTGCACCCATCGTTCCAGGGTTAACTCTCTTCAAGGTGCCATGCTGACCAACGAACCCCCCTACAACGAAGACGCTGAGGACATGGAGTTCCGCCTGAGGACGGGAGAGGTGGTGGATGATACCACCTACCCCATGGCCCCGCACATGGCCAGCGAAGACTCCCGGTTCAACACCTTCGGCCCGTGGCCCTCCACATCCCCGGTCCGGCCTAGAGAGCTGGCCCAGGCAGGGCTCTTCTATCTGGGGGAGAGCGACCGGGTGCAGTGCTTCTGCTGTGGAGGGATGCTGGGCGGCTGGGCGCCCGGGGACACGCCGTGGGGGGAGCACTCCAAACACTTCCCCTACTGCTTCTTCATCCTGGGGCATGATGTGGGGAACCTCCCCTCTCAGGGGGGGAGAGAGGGAGAGGTAGGGGAGACCAAGTCATGCCCAGGTTCTCAGGGCCCCATGCAGAGCTTTGAGGAGAGGCTAGGCAGCTTTGCAGGAATCCAGCACCCTATTGACCACGAGAGGCTGGCCAGAGCAGGCTTCTACAACACAGGTGAGACCTGGGAGTGGGGTAGACTAGAGCTTTGGCTGTGAGAAAAGTAATTAAAAACAAATACAATTCATAGTTATTACCTGCTACTCAATGGTAAAAGGGCCCGGGAGGTGGGGACATGATGGAAGGGACCGGAGACGTATCCTAACCAGTGTGTGTGTCTGGGTTGATCTTAACCCAAGTGTGTGTGTGTGTGTGTTTCTGTGTTGGTGCAGGAGCTACAGACCGTGTGGTGTGTTTCTGCTGTGGTGGAGGTCTGAAGGGCTGGCAGCAGAACGAGGATCCCTGGGAGGAGCACGCCAAACACTATCCTGGGTAAAAACACACACACACACACACAGTAGAAAGTAAACCATATGCATGCTTCTCCCTGCCACTAATGTTGCGTGTCATGTTTTAATCCAGGTGCAGTTTTCTGCTGGCAGAGAAAGGACAGGAGTTTGTCAGCAGCGTTCAGCTACAAGGTCCTGGCTGGAACAATTCTGTAAGTCTCCATCCTCCTAACCCTGACCTCTAACCCCTAAACCTGTGGTCAAACATATTGAACTGCCCCCATCCTCGCATGACTCCTACCATATCAAAGTCCTTCCTTCTATTGATTTTTCCAGGCTTCAAGTCACCTAAATGGATGTTCAAGTCATGAGACAGGTAAAAACAATTGTGACAAACATTTGTGAAGTTGTACCACTTTCACTTTATTTATTTGAGTTTAACGAGTCAAAAGCTGTGTATGTATGCATACATACACAGCGCATTCGGAAAGTATTCAGACCCCTTGACTTTTCCACATTTTGTTACGTTAAAGCTTTATTCTAAAATTGATTAAATAAAACATTTTTCTCCGCAATATACACACAATACCCCATAATCACAAAGCGAAAACGTGTTTAGACATTTTTGCAAATGTATTAAAAAAACTGAAACCATTCATTTTAATACATTTGCAAGAATTTCTAAACCTGTTTTTGATTTGTCATATGGGGTATTGTGTGTAGATTGAGAAAAAAACAATTTAATCCATTTTTAGAATAAGGCTGTAACATAACAATGTGGAAAAAGGTTTAGAAATGTTTGCTAATGTATTACAAATAAAAAAACGGATACCATTTACATAAGTATCCAGACCCTTTACTCAGTACTTTGTTGAAGCACCTTTGGCAGCGATTACAGCCTCGAGTCTTCTTGGGTATGATGCTACATGCTTGGCACACCTGTATTTGGGGAGTTTCTCCCATTCTTCTCTGCAGATCCTCTCAAGCTCTGTCAGGTTGGATATGGAGCGTTGCTGCACAGCTATTTTCAGGTCTCTCCAGAGATGTTAGATCGGGTTGAAGTCCGGGCTCTGGCTGGGCCACTCAAGGACATTCAGAGACTTGTCCCAAAGCCACTCCTGCATTGTCTTGGCTGTGTGATTAGGGTTGTTGTTCTGTTGGAAGGTGAATCTTCACCCTAGTCTGAGGTCATGAGCACTCTGGAGCAGGTTTTCATCAAGGATCTCTGTACTTTTCTCTGTTCATATTTCCCCTCGATCCTGACTAGTCTCCCAGTCGCTTCTGCTGAAAAACATCCCTATAGCATGATGCTGCCACCACCATGCTTCACTGTAGGGATGCTGCCAGGTTGCCTCCAGATGTGAAGCTTGGCATTCAGGCCAAAGAGTTCAATCTTGGTTTCATCAGACCAGAGAATCTTGTTTCTCATGGTCTGAGAGCCCTTTAGGTGCCTTTTGGCAAACTCCAAGCAGGCTGTCATGTGCCTTTTACTGAGGAGTGGCTTCCATCTGGCAATTCTACCATAAAGGCCTGATTGGTGGAGTGCTGCAGAGATGGTTGTCCTTCTTGAAGGTTCTCCTATCTCCACAGAGATAGGAGCTCTGTCAGAGGGACCATCGGGTTCTTGGTCACCGCCCTGACCAAGGCCATTCTCCCCCGATTGCTCAGTTTGGCCAGGCGGCCAGCTCTAGGAAGAGTGTTGATGGTTCCAAACCTCTTCCAAAACCATATATAGACAGGTGTGTGTGCCTTTCCAAATCATGTCCAATCAATTGAATTTACCACAGGTGGACAATCAAGTTGTAGAAACATCTCAAGGATGATCAAGGGAACCAGGATGCACCTGAGCTCAATAATGAGTCTCATAGCAAAGGGTTTGAATATTAATGTAAATAAGGTATTTCTGTTTTTTATTTGTACTAAATTTGCTAAACTTTCTAAACCTGTTTATGCTTTGTCATTATGGGTTATTGTGTGTAGATTGATGTGGATCTTTTTTTATTTAATCAATTTTAGAATAAGGCTGTAACATAACAATGTGGAAAAAGGTTTAGAAAGGTATGTATGCATACATACAGTTGAAGTCGGAAGTTTACATACACTTAGGTTGGAGTCATTAAAACTTGTTTTTCAACCACTCGACAAATTTCTTGTTAACAAACTATAGTTTTGGCAAGTCGGTTAGGACATCTACTTTGTGCATGACACAAGTCATTTTTCCAACAATTGTTTACAGACAGATTATTTCACTTATAATTCACTGTATCACAATTCCAGTGGGTCAGAAGTTTACATACACTAAGTTGACTGTGCCTTTTTGAACAGCTTGGAAAATCCAAAGAAATCAGCCAAGACCTCAGGAAAAAAATGTGTAGACCTCCACAAGTCTGGTTCATCCTTGGGAGCAATTTCCAAATGCCTGAAGGTACCACGTTCATCTGTACAAACAATAGTACGCAAGTATAAACACCATGGGACCACGCAGCCGTCATACCGCTCAGGAAGGAGACACGTTCTGTCTCCTAGAGATGAACGTACTTTGGTGCGAAAAGTGCAAATCAATCCCAGAACAACAGCAAAGGACTGTGTGAAGATGCTGGAGGAAACGGGTACAAAAGTATCTATATCCACAGTAAAACGAGTCCAATATCGACATAACCTGAAAGGCCGCTCAGCAAGGAAGAAGCCACTGCTCCAAAACCGGCATAAAAAAGCTAGACTAAGGTTTGCAACTGCACATGGGGACTAAGATAGTAATTTTTGGAGAAATGTCCTCTGGTCTGATGAAACAAAAATAGAACGGTTTGGCCATAATGACCATCGTTATGTTTGGAGGAAAAAGGGGGATGCTTGCAAGCCGAAGAACACCATCCCAACCGTGAAGCACGGGGTGGCAGCATCATGCTGTGGGGGTGCTTTGCTGCAGGAGTGACTGGTGCACTTCACAAAATAGATGGCATCATGAGGAAGGAAAATTATGTGGATATATTGAAGCAACATCTCAAGACATCAGTCAGGAAGTTAAAGCTTGGTCGCAAATGGGTCTTCCAAATGGACAATGACCCCAAGCATACTTCCAAAGTTGTGGCAAAATGGCTTAAGGACAACAAAGTCAACGTATTGGAGTGGCCATCACAAAGCCCTGACCTCAATCCTATAGAAAATGTGTGGGCAGAACTGAAAAAGCATGTGCGAGCAAGGAGGCCTACAAACCTAACTCAGTTACACCAGCTCTGTCAGGAGGAATGGGCCAAAATTCACCCAACTTATTGTGGGAAGCTTGAACAATTTAAAGGCAATGCTACCAAATACTAATTGAGTGTATGAAAACTTCTGACCCACTACAATTATTCTGACATTTCACATTTTGAAAATAAAGTGGTGATCCTAACTGACCTATGACAGGGATTTTTTACAAGGATTAAATGTCAGGAATTGTGAAAAACTGAGTTTAAATGTATTTGACTAAGGTGAATCAAAAGTTTGGTCAAAAGTCGTGGTCAAAAGTTTTGAGAATGACACAATTATTAATTTTCACAAAGTCTGCTGCCTCAGTTTTGATGATGGCAATTTGCATATACTCCAGAATGTCATGAAGAGTGATCAGATGAATTGCAAAGTCCCTCTTTGCCATGAAAATGAACTTAATCCCCAAAAAACATTTCCACTGCATTTCAGCCCTGCCACAAAAGGATCAGCTGCCATCATGTCAGTGATTCTCTCGTTAACACAGGTGAGAGTGTTGATGAGGACAAGGCTGGAGATCACTCTGTCATGCTGATTGAGTTAGAATAACAGACTGGAAGCTTTAAAAGGAGGGTGGTGCTTGAAATCATTGTTCTTCCTCTGTTAACCATGGTTAACTGCAAGGAAACACGTGCCGTCATCATTGCTTTGCACAAAAAGGGCTTCACAGGCAAGGATATTGCTGCTAAATCAACCATTTTTCGGATCATCAAGAACTTCAAGGAGAGAGGTTCAATTGTTGTAAAGAAGGTGTCAAGGCTCCCAAGAAAGTCCAGCAAGCGCCAGGACCGTCTCCTAAAGTTGATTCAGCTGCGGGATCGGGGCACCACCAGTGCAGAGCTTGCTCAGGAATGGCAGCAGGCAAGTGTGAGTGCATCTGCACGCACAGTAAGGCGACGACTTTTGGAGGATGGCCTGGTGTCAAGAAGGGCAGCAAAGAAGCCACTTCTCTCCAGGAAAAACTTCAGGGACAGACTGATATTCTTCAAAAGGATACAGGGATTGGACTGCTGAGGACTGGGGTAAAGTCATTTTCTCTGATGAATCCCCTTTCCGATTGTTTGGGGCATCCGGAAAACACCTTGTCCAGAGAAGACAAGGTGAGCGCTACCATCAGTCCTGTGTCATGCCAACAGTAAAGCATCCTGAGACCATTCATGTGTGGGGTTGCTTCTCAGCCAAGGGAGTGGGCTCACTCACAATTTTGCCTAAGAACACAGCCATGAATAAAGAATGGTACCAACACATCCTCCGAGAGCAACTTCTCCCAACCATCCAAGAACAGTTTGGTGACGACCAATGCCTTTTCCAGCATGATGGAGCACCTTGCCATAAGGCAAAAGTGATAACTAAGCGGCTCGGGGAACAAAACATCGACATTTTGGGTCCATGGCTAGGAAACTCTCCAGACCTTAATCCCATTGAGAACTTGTGGTTGATCCTCAAGAGGCGGGTGGACAAACAAAAACCCACAAACTCCAAGCATTGATTATGCAAGAATGGGCTGCCATTAGTCAGGATGTGGCCCAGAAGTTAATTGACAGCATGCCAGGGCGGATTGCAGAGGGCTTGAAAAAGAAGGGTCAACACTGCAAATATTGACTCTTTGCATAAACTTAATGTAATTGTCAATAAAAGCCTTTGACACTTATGGAATTCTTGTAATTATACTTCAGTATACCATAGTAACATCTGACAAAAATATCTCATAACAAAAAATATCTCATAACACTGAAGCAGCGAACTTTGTGAAGACCAATACATTTGACCACGACTGTAAACTTCCAACTTCAACTGTACATGTATATAGCGTAGGGTGCTATTTCCAACACAGACTAGGACAGGCTCAATCTCCTCCCTCTCTCTGTGCAGGGGTGCTGCGGTCAGCCATGGCCCAGAGGGCGGTAGAGATGGGCCTGGAGCCTGCCCTGGTAGAGAGGACTATACTGGCGAGGATACGCAGGGCTGGGACAGGCCACTCCACCTTGGAGACCCTGCTGCAGGACTGCTTTAACAGAGGCCCTGACAGTGATGCAGAGACATTCGAGAACAATGGTACAGTGAGGGGAAAAAGGTATTTGATCCCCTGCTGATTTTGTACGTTTGCCCACTGACAAAGAAATGATCAGTCTATAATTTTAATGGTAGGTTTATTTGAACAGTGAGAGACAGAATAACAACAAAAAAATAAATTATAAATTGATTTGCATTTTAATTAGGGAAATAAGTATTTGACCCCCTCTCAATCAGAAAGATGTCTGGCTCCCAGGTGTCTTTTATACAGGTAATGAGCTGAGATTAGGAGCACACTCTTAAAGGGAGTGCTCCTAATCTCAGTTTGTTACCTGTATAAAAGACACCTGTCCACAGAAGCAATCAATCAATCAGATTCCAAACTCTCCACCATGGCCAAGACCAAAGAGCTCTCCAAGGATGTCAGGGACAAGATTGTAGACCTACACAAGGCTGGAATGGGCTACAAGACCATCGCCAAGCAGCTTGGTGAGAAGGTGACAACAGTTGGTGCGATTATTCGCAAATGGAAGAAACACAAAAGACTGTCAATCTCCCTCGGCCTGGGGCTCCATGCAAGATCTCACCTTGTGGAGTTGCAATGATCATGAGAACGGTGAGGAAACAGCCCAGAACTACACGGGAGGATCTTGTCAATGATCTCAAGGCAGCTGGGACCATAGTCACCAAGAAAACAATTGGTAACACACTACGCCGTGAAGGACTGAAATCCTGCAGCGCCCGCAAGGTCCCCCTGCTCAAGAAAGCACATATACAGGACCGTCTGAAGTTTGCCAATGAACATCTGAATGATTCAGAGGAGAACTGGGTGAAAGTGTTGTGGTCAGATGAGACCAAAATGGAGCTCTTTGGCATCAACTCAACTCGCCGTGTTTGGAGGAGGAGGAATGCTGCCTATGAACCCAAGAACACCATCCCCACCGTCAAACATGGAGGTGGAAACATTATGCTTTGGGGGTGTTTTTCTGCTAAGTGGACAGGACAACTTCACCGCATCAAAGGGACGATGGACGGGGCCATGTACCGTCAAATCTTGGGTGAGAACCTCCTTCCCTCAGCCAGGGCATTGAAAATGGGTCGTGGATGGTTATTCCAGCATGACAATGACCCAAAACACACGGCCAAGGCAACAAAGGAGTGGCTCAAGAAGAAGCACATTAAGGTCCTGGAGTGGCGTAGCCAGTCTCCAGACCTTAATCCCATAGAAAATCTGTGGAGGGAGCTGAAGGTTCGAGTTGCCAAACGTCAGCCTTGAAACCTTAATGACTTGGAGAAGATCTGCAAAGAGGAGTGGAACAAAATCCCTCCTGAGATGTGTGCAAACCTGGTGGCCAACTACAAGAAACGTCTGACCTCTGTCATTGCCAACAAGGGTTTTGCCACCAAGTACTAAGTCATGTTTTGCAGAGGGGTCAAATACTTATTTCCCTCATTAAAATGCAAATCAATTTATAACATTTTTGACATGCGTTTTTCTGGATTTTTTTGTTATTCGGTCTCTCATTGTTCAAATAAACCTACCATTAAAATTATAGACTGATCATGTCTTTGTCAGTGGGCAAACGTACAGAATCAGCAGGGGATCAAATACTTTTTTCCCTCACTGTATGTGTCTCCATAAGGGGAAAAAATTAGCAATGCTTGCTAGTATCATTTATCAAATCAAATTGTATTTGTCACATGCGCCGAATACAACAGTGAAATGCTTACTTACAAGCCCTTAACCAACAATGCAGTTTTAAGAAAGAATACCAAAAAATAAATCACTAAAAAATACAATATAAAACAATACGAAATAAAAGTAACAAATAATTAAAGAGCAGCAGTAAATAGGAGTCTTATGTAAATAGTCTGGGTAGCCATGAGTAGATGTTCAGGAGTCTTATGTAAATAGTCTGGGTAGCCATGATTAGCTGTTCAGGAGTCATGTAAATAGTCTAGGTAACCATGATTAGATGTTCAGGAGTCTTATGCAAATAGTCTGGGTAGCATTTTGATTAGATGTTCAGGAGTCTTATGCGAACAGTCTGGGTAGCATTTTGATTAGATGTTCAGGAGTCTTATGGCTTGGGGTAGAAGCTGTTTAGAAGCCTCTTGGACCTAGACTTGGTGCTCCGGTACCGCTTGCCATGCGGTAGCAGAGAGAACAGTCTATGACTAGGGTGGCTGGAGTCTTTGACAATTTTTAGGGCCTTCGTTTGACACCGCCAGGTATAGAAGTCCTGGATGGCAGGAAGCTTGGCCCCAGTGATGTACTGGGCCGTACGCAGTACCCTCTGTAGTGCCTTGCGGTCAGAGGCCGAACAGTTGCCATACCAGGCAGTGATGCAACCAGTCAGGATGCTCTCGATGGTGCAGCTGTAGAACCTTTTGAGGATCTGAGGACCCATGCCAAATCTTTTTAGTCTCCTTAGGTTTTGCCGTGCCCTCTTCACGACTGTCTTGGTGTGCTTGGACCATGTTAGTTTGTTGGTGATGTGGACACCAAGGAACTTGAAGCTCTCAACCTGCTCCACCACAGCCCCGTCGATGAGAATGGGGGCATGATCGGTCCTCTTCTTTTTCATGTAGATCACGTTGAGGGAGAGGTTGTTGTCCTGGCACCACACGGCCAGGTCTCTGACCTCCTCCCAATAGGCTGTCTCGTCGTTGTCGGTGATCAGGCCTACCACTGTTGTGTCATCTGCAAACTTAATGATGGTGTTGGAGTCGTGCCTGGCCATGCAGTCATGAGTACAGGAGGGGACTGAGCACGCACCCCTGAGGGGCACCCATGTTGAGGATCAGCATGGCGGATGTGTTGTTACCTACCCTTACCACCTGGGGGTGGCCCGTCAGGAAGTCCAGGATCCAGTTGCAGAGGGAGGTGTTTAGTCCCAGGTGGTAAGTAATGAGCTTAGAGGGCACTATGGTGTTAAACACTGAGCTGTAGTCAATGAATAGCATTCTCACATAGGTGTTCCTTTTGTCCAGGTGTGAAAGGGCAGTGTGGAGTGCAATAGAGATTGCATCATCTGTGGATCTGTTGGGGCGGTATGCAAATTGGAGTGGGTCTAGGGTTTCTGGGATAATGGTGTTGATGTGAGCCATGACCAGCCTTTCAAAGCACTTCATGGCTACAGACGTGAGTGCTACGGGTCGGTAGTCATTTAGGCATGTTACCTTAATGTTCTTGGGCACAGGGACTATGGTGGTCTGCTTGAAACATGTTGGTATTACAGACTCAGACAGGGAGAGGTTGAAAATGTCAGGTGAAGAAACTTGCCAGTTGGTCAGCGCATGCTTGAGTACACATCCTGGTAATCCGTCTGGCCATGCGGCCTTGTGAATGTTGACCTGTTTAAAGGTCTTACTCACATCGGCTACGGAGAGCGTGATCACACAGTCGTCCGGAACAGCTGATGCTCTCATGCATGTTTCAGTGTTACTTGCCTCGAAGCGAGCATATAAGTAATTTAGCTTGTCTGGGCACTGTTCTATCAAAACTGGTAATGAGGTGTATATGATAAGTCAAATAACATCCTCAATAGAGCCACAGTGTTTTGCAATTTGACCTAGTTTATCCATCTGCATATTCCAATCAATCACAATAGCATCACAATGCTATTCACCCTGTAGGCCTACATGAGGCTTGGCTATAGAAGTAACAGAATCAAACTGTGTTGGTCAGTATTCTAACTACTTTATTGTGCTCGGTTACCTACCGATGTTTCTCCCCTATTTCAGATGAGGATCCCCTTGAGAAGCTACGGAAGCTGCAGAGGGAGAAGCAGTGCAAAGTGTGTATGGACAGAGACATCTGCATCGTCTTCATCCCCTGTGGGCATCTGGTCGTCTGCAAGGAGTGTTCCGAGGCCCTCGACAAGTGTCCCATCTGCTGTGGCGCCATCGCCCAGAAGATAAAGACATACATCTCCTAACATGCAACCTGGTGTCAGGGATTGTATTCATAAAGCGTCTGAGTGCTGACCTAGGATCAGGTCCCATCTCATACTCATTATGATTTAAAAGGCAAAAGTGATCCTAGATTAGCAATCCTACTTTGAGATGCTTAATGATTGTGGGCACAGGAGGATAACTATTTTTTTTAAATGGCAATGCTGCTTTACCTTCTCAATTATTTTATAAACGCATGCTTTCCTACTACAAAATGTACATAGAGAGATATATTTGAGGAGGAACACTGTAAATATGGATAAGAGAATCATGGAAATTGTGGGGATTTTATTTTCCAATGATTGTTGTAAAGATAATGACACACTTCCTTGTTATGCGATGTATCAGTGAGGTGCACACTACAATACCCAAGAGGAAATGGGCCTCTGTTGAATCTTCATACCAAGATGGGAAACCAAGGTTGAGACTAGATGGAGTACAGCTACGGACAGAATTGACTTTACGCAGCAGGTTAGGAAAATAAGGTAAAGGGTTAGATACTTTTTGTCAATGGCTGAACTCCATCTACCCACAGTTCTGATACTTATATTATTTTTACATTTTAGTCATTTAGTAGACGCTCTTATCCAGAGCGACTTACAGTAGTGAGTGCATACCTTTTCATTCATACTTCCGCTGTACAGTCGTGGTCAAAAGTTTTGGGAATGACACAACTATTGGTCTTCACAAAGTTCGCTGCTTCAGTGTTATGAGATATTTTTGTCAGATGTTACTATGTATACTGAAGTATAATTACAAGCATTCCATAAGTGTCAAAGGCTTTTTTATTGACAATTACATTAAGTTTATGCAGAGAGTCAATATTTGCAGTGTTGACCCTTCTTTTTCAAGACCTCTGCAATCCGCCCTGGCATGCTGTCAATGAACTTCTGGGCCACATCCTGACTAATGGCAGCCCATTCTTGCATAATCAATGCTTGAATTTGTGGGTTTTTGTTTGTCCACCCGCCTCTTGAGGATCGACCACAAGTTCTCAATGGGATTAAGGTCTGGGGAGTTTCCTGGCCATGGACCCAAAATGTCAATGTTTTGTTCCCCAAGCCACTTAGTTATCACTTTTGCCTTATGGCAAGGTGCTCCATCATGCTGGAAAAGGCATTGGTCGTCACCAAACTGTTCTTGGATGGTTGGGAGAAGTTGCTCTTGGAGGATGTATTGGTACCATTCTTTATTCATGGCTGTGTTCTTAGGCAAAATCGTGAGTGAGCCCACTCCCTTGGCTGAGAAGCAACCCCACACATGAATGGTCTCAGGATGCTTTACTGTTGGCATGACACAGGACTGATGGTAGCGCTCACCTTGTCTTCTCCGGACAAGGTGTTTTCTGGATGCCCCAAACAATCGGAAAGGGGATTCATCAGAGAAAATGACTTTACCCCAGTCCTCAGCAGTCCAATCCCTGTACCTTTTGCAGAATATCAGTCTGTCCCTGAAGTTTTTCCTGGAGAGAAATGGCTTCTTTGCTGCCCTTCTTGACACCAGGCCATCCTCCAAAAGTCTTCGCCTCACTGTGCGTGCAGATGCAGTCACACCTGCCTGCTGCCATTCCTGAGCAAGCTCTGCACTGGTGGTGCCCCGATCCCACAGCTGAATCAACTTTAGGAGATGTCCTGGCGCTTGCTGGACTTTCTTCGGCGCCCTGATGCCTTCTTCACAACAATTGAACCTCTCTCCTTGAAGTTCTTGATGATCCGAAAAATGGTTGATTTAGGTGCAATCTTACTAGCAGCAATATCCTTGCCTGTGAAGCCCTTTTTGTGCAAAGCAATGATGACGGCACGTGTTTCCTTGCAGTTAACCATGGTTAACAGAGGAAGAACAATGATGTCAAGCACCACCCTCATTTTAAAGCTTCCAGTCTGTAATTCTAACTCAATCGGCATGAAAGAGTGATCTCCAGCCTTGTCCTCGTCAACACTCTCACCTGTGTTAACGAGAGAATCACTGACATGATGGCAGCTGATCCTTTTGTGGCAGGGCTGAAATGCAGTGGAAATGTTTTTTGGTGATTAAGTTCATTTTCATGGCAAAGAGGGACTTTGCAATTCATCTGATCGCTCTTCATGACATTCTGGAGTATATGCAAATTGCCATCATCAAAACTGAGGCAGCAGACTTTGTGAAAATTAGTATTTGTGTCATTCTCAACTTTTGACCACGACTGTACAGTTCCATGATCTACCATTGCAGTTATCAACAGTGCCTTTTGAAATGATCTCATTTACTTGTGTGCATATTTTCTTTATTCAGACTATCATGCCATTTCCACGTTTTCTTCATATTTCTCTTAATATTATGAAGTTGTTGACTGGGCTTTCCTTATTGGCTTGCAAGTCATGTGTTTCTAGTTAGTTTGCAAATTACGGGTTTCTGAAATAGAAGTCCAGAGGGTTCCCAAACTTACTGTATGTTCCTTAGGCCAACTAGTATGCTTTCAGCGTTGTAGACTTTTATGAATCATTATGTGTGCTCTGTGTGAATAAATAGATGAATTGTAGACTTGGATCAATTTCCATTATTTAGATATAACTGACATCCACTTAATTATTTGATTTAGTTCTGGAGATCACATCCAAATATTGTACCCCTTTTTAAATCATGTGCTGAAAAGAATATTTCCTTTGCACTTCAGTGCAACTCTGGTTTGACCAAGATTGGAAAATAAATAATGTTTAAAAAATTAAAGTGTGACTTGTCTTTTACATTCATGTATGCTACATGTATGCTACTAACACTTAGATAAAGAAGCGCTGAATAAAATAGTTATCTTCTTGAAAGCCAGGCAGAGATACTGGTATTTAGATTAACGACTACACTCTTTGGGTACATCTCAATAGACGAAAGTGGCTTCCTCCCCCTGTCTGCTTTCCTTCATCTCCACTTCTATAATAGAAGAACCAGATAGGTATCTGCCATTTCTTACATAAATTGTGTCTTCAGATTCTGAAACAGTTCTAATAAAGGAAAGGGGACAAGGAAGGAAGGAGGAAGCTTATTCCTCCCACAATGGAATAATCTCAATTAGATTTCATTGACTCCAGATGGCCCTCCCCTCTGACTTTCTCCTCCAATGGATTTTGAGGAGGTGAGGAGAGAGGACACAAGGAGTCAAGGAAAAGCAATTGAGATTCTACAAGTATTGAGCTGCGGCCACACCATTTGTATTTGTATTTTTGTATTTATTAAGGATCCCCATTAGCTGATGCCAAGGCAGCAGCTACTCATCCTGGGGTCCTGCAACATTAAGGCAGTTATATACAATTTAAAATATTACATGACATTATATTTCATAACACTTTACCCAATACATTTAGTGTGTTCCCTCAGGCCACTACTCCACTATCACATATTTACAATACAACATCCATGTGTACGTGTGTGTAGAGTGAGTGTCTATATGTATGTGTGTATGTACCTGTGTGTGTGTCTCTTCACAGTCTCCGCTGTTCCACAAGGTGTATTTTTCCCTGTTTTTTAAATCTGATTCTACTGCTTGCATCAGTTACCTGATATGGAATAGAGTTCCATGTAGTCATGGCTCTATGTAGTACTGTGCGCCTCGTTATAGTCCGTTCTGGACTTGGGGACTGTGAAGAGACCTCTGGTGCATTGTCTTGTGGGGTATGCATGGGTGTCCGAGCTGTGTGCCAGTATTCCAAACAGACAGCTCGGTACATTCAGCTCGTTGACACCTCTCACAAAAACAAGCAGTGATAAAGTCAATCTCTCTTCCACTCTGAGCCAGGAGAGACTGACATACATGTCATCAATGTTAGCTCTCCATGTACTTTTAAGGGCCAGACGTGCTGCCCTGTTTTGAGCCAACTGCAATTTTCCCAAGTCCCTCTTTGTGGCACCTGACCACACTACTGAACATAGTCTAGGTGTGACAAAGCTAGGGCCTGTAGGACCTGCCTTGTTGATAGTGTTGTTAAGAAGGCAGAGCAGCGGTTAATAATGGACATACTTCTCATTTACATTAACATTTACGTCATTTAGCAGACGCTCTTATCCAGAGCGACTTACAAATTGGTGCATTCACCTTATAGCCAGTGGGATAACCACTTTACAAGGTTTTTTTTTGGGGGGGGGGGGGGGGGGGGTAGAAGGATTACTTTATCCTATCCCAGGTATTCCTTAAAGAGGTGGGGTTTCAAATGTCTCCGGAAGGTGGTGAGTGACTCCGCTGTCCTGGCGTCGTGAGGGAGCTTGTTCCACCATTGGGGTGCCAGAGCAGCTCCATCTTAGCTACTGTTGTATCAATATGCTTTGACCTTGACAGTCTACAATCCAGGGTTACTCCAAGCAGTTTAGTCACCTCAACTTGCTCAATTTACACATTATTCATTACGAGATGTAGTTAAGGTTTAGGGTTTAGTGAATTATTTGACCCAAATACAATGCTTTTAGTTTTGGAAATATTCAGGACTAACTTATTCCTTGTGTTGCAGTTATTTCAGTTGCTGTAGTAGCTGACGTGTATAGTGTTGAGTCATCCGCATACATAGACACACTGGCTCAAAGTTAGTAAAGATGGAAAAAAGCAAGGGGCCTAGACAGCTGCCCTGGGGAATTCCTGATTCTACCTGGATTATGTTTGAAAGGCTTCTATTAAACAACACCCTTTGTGTTCTATTAGACAAGTACCTTTTTATCCACATTATAGCAGGGGGTGTAAAGCCATAACACATATGTTTTTCCAGCAGCAGACTATGATCGATAATGTCAAAAGCCGCACTGAAGTCTAACAAAACAGCCCCCACAATCTTTTTATCATCAATTTCTCTCAGCCAATCATCAGTCATTTGTGTAAGTGCTGTGCTTGTTGAATGTCCTTTTCTATAAGCATGCTGAAAGTTTGTTGTCAATTTGTTTACAGTAAAATAGCATTGTATCTGGTCAAACACTATTTTTTCCAATAGTTTACTAAGAGTTGGTAACAGGCTAATTGGTCAGCTGTTTGAGCCAGTAAAGGGGTCTTTACTATTTTTAGGTAGCGGAATGACTTTTGCTTCCCTCCAAGCCTGGGGGCACTGATAGATTAATTATTAATGACTAATTATTACACCCTGAAACTGTGTATAATGTGTGAGTGTAGGACCAGTAAAGGCTATGGCATTGAGCCACTATCTAGCAATGTGAGTAAGAGTCAGGCCAGACAACAAAGACAACTGAGAAACTAAGATAAAGAGGCCTCCCAATTTAGGGAGGGGAGAAACTGTTATGAAAACATGGTGCAGAATATTGTGAGAACGGCAATAACTGAGTAAAGCAGGGAGTAGGATATGTGTGTGTGTGTGTGTATGTATGTGTGTATGCATGTGTGTATATGTGTGTGTGTGTGAACTGAAGGTCAGTAGAGCAGTTTTAGAGTGGAAAACTACAGCCCGCCTACAGAGGGAAGGGATTTATTTTTGTATGACGTATGAGTATAAAAGATGGACTCTGAAATTGTGATGGCAGAATTCTCAATGAATAAATATCTCTGACCATGCAGACCGGGACTCTGGCCGTTACTTAAATCCCAAAAGACTTACAACCTTTTGGGAGACGCACAGAGACACTAAAATAGTTTGTTAAATAATTCACGTAACAGCTTGGTCCTTCTGAGCCGGACTCCAATACCCTGTTTCTGTCATTCCAGGTAACTCTGAAAACCGTCGACGGGCGAATGATACATTCGTAAATAGAAAGTCCTGCCCTTTGACATTAAGGGTTAAAACAGGCCAGAGGACACCTGATTAATGACAGAGACGGTGACGGAATCCAAACCTACATTGAATCTCGGCTGCAAGGATAAGGTCAGTAGTCTTTATTCATTAACTTGGTGAAATTGATTTGAGAACTTGCTAAAATATTGAAAAGTAGCAAATTGATCAATGCGTAGCCATTTTAAGTGAAATGTGGGGTTGACTGTCAGGAATTATCAAGATTACATTGTGAGGATAGACTCCTCCGTAGAGTAGGAGATAATTCTGGGGGACTGGTCAACCTGGTGGTGGGTCCGTAATGATTCACGGTAATAGGCCATTACCAAAAGAAACTACCCGGTGTTGAAATAGAAGGAACTATTAAAAGTACACCTATGGGATGGAACCTGTAAGAGATTATTGAACAGTCAACAAATAATCCGGGTTAAACAAATACAAAAAGTACACCAGAAGGAATTAAAATAGCATGTGTGAGAAATAGAATATTAGTAAAGTCAAAAGTCACAAACAACTGTAGATTTTGCTGTAAACTCTATCCGTTCTGGAGCCTTATAAACTCCATGTTACCGATATAACACCAATAATCATGTAAGGTTGTATACGTGTGAGACCTAATGTTTACTCAGAAGTCACATCTATGAATAATTCCAGGTGGTTGTATAGAGGAGGGAGAACCCATTCCTGTTGTATGAGACTGTCAGGAATTATCAAGATTACATTGTGGGGATCAATCCCTCTGTAAAAGTATGAGATAATTCTGGGGGACTAGTCAAGACTACATATACAGGGAGAGGTGGTTGTATAGAGGAGGGAGAACCCATTCCTGTTGTATGAGACTGTCAGGAATTATATAAATTACATTGTGGGGATCAATCCCTCTGTAAAAGTATGAGATAATTCTGGGGGACTAGTCAAGATTACATATACAGGAAGGGGTGATTCAAGGTGTTGTTGTGTGAAGCTATTTTGAATTACTTGTTAAATTGACTTGTTATATAGAAGAGGTGGCTAAGGGATTTGTAACAGTACCAACCATGGGGGGGCAAATCCTCACAAGAGGTCCCAGAATTTACTGGGGATGAGAAATACTTGATGTAATTAAAATGGAATCCAGGGATAGAAGAAATCTCCATTATGTAACCAGGTGGAGGGAGAGGTATGGTTTTGAGGGACGTCTAGACGCAGATAAACTCGAATCCATGCTTAAACAGATACATAAGGTGTGTAAAGGAGAAATAAGCAGTGAGAGAGAGAGAGAGTAGAAGGGGGCCAGTACCCACTGATAGCCTTACCTAATCTATTGGCGGGGAATGAAAGGGGCCCAAGCAACCTTAGATGTATACAGTAATAATAATAATATGCCATTTAGCAGACAGGCCATGAACACAGAGGACGTGGCCAGAGCGGTAGAAGGAATGACCCACCCCAAAACAGGAATAGTAAGGTTTGGGCTGCCGTTAGAGGGCAGTGGGTTTCAGGGGATGCCCAGAGGACACTTTTGCCATGGGCCGATTACGGAGCGTATGTTGGGAAAATAACTGAATTGTGTAATAGCCTCAGAGAGACATGCAATTCATCATGAGCAGAATAACAGACAGGACAGAGCCAAGAAAGAAGAGGAAGATGCAGAGTAACTAATTGCCACTCTGGGAGAGATGGCGGGTAGAACTAGAAACTTAGGAGAGAGAGGAGATAAGGCAGGAAGAAAAGAGAAGTGAGTGAGAGGGAAAGAGAAGTGAAGGTTGAGGTCTCCGTGCCTCCCCCAGAGCAGAGGGCAGAAAGGTTATATCCAAACTTGGCAGACCAGGCATGGAGAGAAAATCCAGATGATGAATACGTAGGGAGGAGAAGGAGAGTGCAGGGGAATAATGTTGCCCCCAACCGGCCCCACCTCCCTATGAGGAAGAAGGGGCTGGAGGAGGAAGGGAAGATGAAGGTGAGGAAGAGCCAGAGGTAGAGGAGTACCAGACAAGGGCAGAGAAAGTCAGACAGGAGAGAAAAGAGAGAAAAGAGAGAAGAGAGAGAGAGAAGTCCATCCCCCAGCTTTGAGCGTGAGGAAGAGGAAGATAAGGCGTGACTAGTCCTTGAGGGAGAAATAGTAGACTCTAGTGGGGGGAAGACTAAGGAACCCTTTGATCCAAATTGTGAGGTGTTTGAATTGGCTACTATTGACTTAGCACTTCAACAGGAACAGAAACCTTATTTGACATTGACAGTAATGGGTATGAAAATTAAATTCCTTTGTGATACGGGAGCCTGCAGGACAGCAACCTGTGCAACAGACAAGCCAGATGGAGTCAGGATTGATGGGGAGAAAATCATAGTGCGATCTGCCTCTGGTCATCAATTTATTGAAAGGTTATCAGCCCCAATAACCCTAAAACATGACCAATCAGGATGAGAGGCAACCATACCCATCCTGATATCTAAGCTGTGTCGGGTAAATTTACTAGGACGTGATGTAATGACTAAATTATTTATTTATTTATTTTATTTTATGTCATTTAGCAGACGCTCTTATCCAGAGCGACTTACAGGAGCAATTAGGGTTAAGCGCCTTGCTCAAGGGCACATCGACAGATTTTTCACCTAGTCGGCTCGGGGATTAGAACCTGCGACCTTTCGGTTACTGGCACAACGCTCTTAACCACTAAGCTACCTGCCGCCCCGAATGTGGCTGTCATTTCCGCTGAGAGGGGAATGAAAGTACACATAGTCAGAGACAATATGGTGGTCTGTGGGGAAGGGGAGCCATGTTATTGGGATAGGCAAGATTTGTTTAGGGGGGGAATAACTGATATTCCCCGAACCTTGATGGAACTTGCTGATGATGTAGTACCAGGCCCCACTAAAATGTCCCCCGATGACCTACACTGTACTCTCTGGTATAACAAACACCCAGGTCCAGATGCAATCTATGAGAAAGCATTATTTAAAACCACAGAAAGGACTATAGCCTTGAAATGGTTTCACTATGACAACACCCACGCAGTAGTGGAGGTGGAACTAGGGCCCCAAAGTCAGAGACTGTTCAGGGAAATATGGAGCCCACATGTGTCCCTAGCAAAGGAGCCAGCAGAGGACTGGAAAGACATGGGCCAGTGGGTATCCAAGGGTAAGAGGATCACTGATTGGGTCAATATTGTGAGTGGCGATCAACACAGCCCATCCACAGATAGTACATTTAGATGAGAATAGCAGATGCTGAGGAGAGGAATACCTGTTGACAGAACAACAGGAGTCAGACTTAAAAGAAGTTCCAGAGCATTTGTGGTCCCGGGGTCCAGCAGACGTAGGATTAATAAAAGGGGTAATTCCAGTACAGGTGATACCCAAATCTAATCATAGGCCATATCAGAAGCAATACCCTATGAAACCAGAAGCAATAAAAGGTTTGCAGTTTACCAAGAGCAGATTGGGAGGGACCTTGAGGGAGGGCCAATTCCCGGGGAGATAGTGAGGCCAGAAACAAAGGTGCAGTGTCCTGGAAATCACAGTCTGTTTTTTTTTTTTTCAGTTCTGCTGGGAGTACATTGGATGATGGGGTTTTGTGTTGAATTAGAGACAGTGAGACTATTAGTCAATACCTAGGAGAGAAGAGAGGTTACGGTAGCAAAGACAGACAAGGAGGAAATGGTAATAGTGGAGACAGGAGTGAGTGGAAGTGTTACAATTGTGACAAAACGGGACATTTTGCTAGAGAATGTGAGGAACCGTGTAGTTACTGTGCAAGGAAAGGGCACCAGTTAAGAAACTGTAGGCAGAAGGGGAAGAGAGAAATCAGGAGTCCTCATGACCTGGCTGTTTGGTTGTTGTTTTTTAATTGGGGTTTTCAAATAAAAAACAACACACCTAGTATGATGTTTATAAAGCCTTGTTGTTTCAATTTTGGGGGGTTTTCAGCAGGTCAAGGGTGATAGGTCTTAGAGGAGCACACAGTGAATTTTATGGAGTTTTTTAGGTTTTTGCTGAGTTTGGGGTATATATGATTTCTTATGAGAATGAATGTCATGAGGATTAATGAACACTTGGGATAAGTAACATTTATTAAATATTTAGAATAATGGTAATGTTTGGTATACTATGGGATGGAATTTCAATTGCCTCTGAACTCTGTTTTAACTTTCTGGTGTTAATTAATCATCCACACTGGTAAATTCTAAAGGCATGAGAGGAGGACTTTAAGATAGTTTATTTTACCAATAAATAAAAATAAGGGATGGCAATTGGATGATAAATTACCAATATTACCTAAGTGATTGTTAGGTAGGTGATAATATTGACACATGGGCAGTGACATGTGTCAAAAGGAGGGATGGATGGTAGAACAGATTAGACAACACTTTGTTGCACATGGGATTACTAATTATTAAAAAAAAAAAAAGATGTGTTATCTGTGCTCAAAATAATCACCAGGGCAGACAAAGGGCACCTCAGGGTGAGTATCCTCCGGCTAAGTACCCTTTCCAGCAATTGGAAATGGATTTTATAGTGTTATCACGGAGTGAAGGGAAGAAATTTAGAGTAACCCCAGATAAAGATGGGTTATCCCCCTTTGAGAAAGTGTTTGGAAGACCTTACAGAATGCCACAGTTGGCAGGACCAGACAGGCAGACATAGAACTAGAGAGCACCCTAGCAGAACACGTGAGAAGGTCGTTTATTAACCACACCTGTATGTCAGAGGTTTTGTGCCCCCACAGGTGAACTAAAGGAGAAGGTGACCCACTCTATCTAACCAGGAGACTGGGTGTGGATCCAGTCCCTAAAGAAGAAAAACTGGAAGCAGCCCCGTTGGGAAGGTCTATATCAGGTCCTGTTGGTGACGGCCTTCGCTGTAAGAATCGCCGAAAGATCCACCTTGGTGCATGTCACTCACTGCAAAAAGGTAAACCCAGTTACACCTGACGAACAAACACAGAGTTAGGAGAAAGATCCGATCACCACTAGGGCTCGGGGGTTGGCTCCTTAACGAAGATTCCCTTACCCTGTCTGATCATCCCTGTGTGAGTTCGATAGAAGGTAAAGCAATGGGTTGGCCTCTGGCATCTGACATGTTCTCAGGGCGAGGGTGGGGATTCACAGGTCTCCCGACGGTAGGTAGCTGTCTGATTGTGGGGGCCATATTCCTAACACACACGGACCCTCCTGTTTCAGCCAGAAGTGGTAGTTAACCTAACACAAGTTGAAAAGGCATAGGAGACAGCTAGACGTAGGGAAAGGGGAAATACTAGGGACTTTAGGGAAGGACATCACCATATGTATGTCACCATGTACATCCTGGGACTATGTAGTTGCTTATACCAAGCGGGGGGGGGATATGTCAATCTCCATACACAGTTTAGGGACAGGTGTAGTATTGTGAAAATAGGGAATTATCAGAAATGGCAGTGCGACCCATATGAGGGTAGGTACTGTCTGAAAGTCTGAATTATGCTAAAACAGATTACAGACCTGACAAGTGAGATATCTTCTTCAACTGGGGCACCCTATAGAGTAAACCTCTCTGAGGGAGGTAGTGAGACCGGGGCCGTGGTGAAGATAGTGCAAACTATAGACCTGAAGGAAGTAGTACAGGTGGAAACGGGGTATAGAAATCTTAACCTGTGGTTGGAATGGATTCAGTATACGGCAAGAACTATGTCTAAAGAGGACTGTTTTGCCTGTGGGACAGCCAAACCAGGGTTAACAACTACTCCGTTCCCCTTGACAGGCTTTGACTCTGTCAGGTTTATCCTCCATGCAAGCCACCTGGGAATGTGGTGAAAGAGTCTTGTAGTAACTTGCACTTTCTGTATCCCCTGATAACAAAGTCACCCCGACCTAGGTTGCCTCCGTTTGAAGTCTCAGGGGATTCTTATTATTGTTTTTCTAGGACTAGTAAGGATAGGATACAGGGTAGGGCATCTTAGCTCCTGCTCCCACACAGAGAATGTCACACCTAAAGAGACCATGACTAATCTCTCCTCTTTGTTGCAGCCAGAGGATTTTAGGAACCAAAACCAGGCCCATGCTGACATCTGATGGTTGTGTGGTGATAACTGATTGTGAACTCACCTACATACGCAAACAATCAAACGTGTCAGAGACTGGTGAGTTGTCACGTAGAAAGTAGGACCTCCTCCCGGGATCCTTTGATGAAAGGATATATATTGATGGGATCCACAATCAGATCGCAGCTGGGTTTGAATCAAGTATTTTCTGGTGGTCAACAATTAATAAAAACGTAGATTGGATGAATTATGTTTACTATAACCAGCAAAGATTTATAAACCACACTTGTGATGCAATAAAGGGATTAGCTGAGCAGACAGCGGCAACTAGCTTAATGACATGGCAGAATAGAATAGCTTTAGATATGCTTTTGGCTGAGCGGGACGGGGTTTGTGTTCTGTTTGGATCTATGTGCTGTACTTTCATCCCCAAACAATACAGCACCGGACGGGTCCGTGACCAAAGCGCTTCAGGGACTCACCACGCTGGCGAACGAACTGGCTGAGAACTCTGGTATTGATAGCTCCCTAAACGGTTAGTTTGATAACATATTTGGTAAATGGAAAACTATTGTTGTAACTATTCTGGGTGAAGTTATAGCTTCTATGAGTATACTTGTTCTTTGTGGATGTTGTCTTATTCCCTGTGTCTGAGGGTTGGTGAGCAAGGCGGTTTCCCAACAGATGGTGAGATACGGCCCAATCCCGGACTCCGACTGAAGGATATGACCTACCAGGCTTGGTGGAGGACGACGACGATCCAGATAGTTTGAGACTGGATGTTTTCCTAGAACTATAAATCTCTAGTTTAAAAGTTATTGTAATGATCTTTTGTGTATTAAAGTATCGTTTTAAGTATGATGTACTAGTTACCATTGCTAAAAAGTAACGTTATGCTTTTAATCATGGGGTAACCCTGATGAACCTGTAATGTTTTAATATGCAAACCAACTTATATACTTCAATGAGTGTGATTCATTTCTATAACAACATATATTTTGTATGTGTGTAATATTTAGTCAAAGGGTGGAATTGATAGATTAATTATTAATGACTAATTATTACACCCTGAAACTGTGTATAATGTGTGAGTGTAGGACCAGTAAAGGCTATGGCATTGAGCCACTATCTAGCAATGTGAGTAAGAGTCAGGCCAGACAACAAAGACAACTGAGAAACTAAGATAAAGAGGCCTCCCAATTTAGGGAGGGGAGAAACTGTTATGAAAACATGGTGCAGAATATTGTGAGAACGGCAATAACTGAGTAAAGCAGGGAGTAGGATATGTGTGTGTGTGTGTGTATGTATGTGTGTATGCATGTGTGTATATGTGTGTGTGTGTGAACTGAAGGTCAGTAGAGCAGTTTTAGAGTGGAAAACTACAGCCCGCCTACAGAGGGAAGGGATTTCTTTTTGTATGACGTATGAGTATAAAAGATGGACTCTGAAATTGTGATGGCAGAATTCTCAATGAATAAATATCTCTGACCATGCAGACCGGGACTCTGGCCGTTACTTAAATCCCAAAAGACTTACAACCTTTTGGGAGACGCACAGAGACACTAAAATAGTTTGTTAAATAATTCACGTAACAGGCACACACATTCTAGTAGGCTTAAATTGAAAATATGGCAAATAGGAGTGGCAATATCGTCCGCTATTATCCTCAGCAATTTTCCATCCAAGTTGTCAGACCCCGGTGGCATGTCATTGTTAATAGACAACAATAATTTGTTCACCTCATCCACACTCACTTTACGGAATTCAAAATTACAATGCATAATTTGGTCAGATATACTTGGATGTGTAGTGTCAGCAATTGTTGCTGGCATGTCATGCCTAAGTTTGCTAATCTTGCCAATGAAACAATTATTAAAGTAGTTGGCAATATCAGTTGGTTTTGTGATGAATGAGCCATCTGATTCAATGAATGATGGAGCTGAGTTTGCCTTTTTCCCCAAAATTTCATTTAAGGCGCTCCAAAGCTTTTTACTATCATTCTTTATGTCATTTATTCTTGTTTCATAGTGTTGTTTCTTCTTCTTTTTATTCAGTTTAGTCACATGATTTCTCAATTTGCAATTCGTTTGCCAATCGGTTGTGCAGCCAGACTTATTTGCCATTCCTTTTGCCTCATCCCTCTCAACCATATAATTTTTCAATTCAAATCAAATCAAATTTGATTTGCCACATGCGCTGAATACAACAGGTGTAGACATTACCGTGAAATGCTTACTTACAGCCCTTAACCAACAATGCATTTTTTTAAAAAATAAAAAAGTAAAATAAAACAACAACAACAAAAAAGTGTTGAGAAAAAAAGAGCAGAAGTAAAATAAAATAACATTATGGAGGCTATATACAGGGGGGTACCGGTGCAGAGTAAAATGTGCGGGGCACCGGCTAGTTGAGGTAATATGTACATGTGGGTAGAGTTAAAGTGACTATGCATAAATAATTAACAGAGTAGCAGCAGCGTAAAAAGATGGGGTGGGGGTGGGGGGGCAGTGCAAATAGTCCGGGTAGCCATGATTAGCTGTTCAGGAGTCTTATGGCTTGGGGGTAGAAGCTGTTGAGAAGCCTTTTGGACCTAGACTGATGGGCTGTACGCACTACCCTCTGTAGTGCCTTGTGGTCGGAGGCCGAGTAGTTGCCATACCAGGCGGTGATGCAACCAGTCAGGATGCTCTCGATGGTGCAGCTGTAGAACTTTTTGAGGATCTGAGGACCCATGCCAAATATTTTCAGTCTCCTGAGGGGGAATAGGCTTTGTCATGCCCTCTTCACGACTGTCTTGGTGTGTTTGGACCATGATAGTTCGTTGGTGATGTGGACACCAAGGAACTTGAAGCTCTCAACCTGTTCCACTACAGCCCCGTCGATGAGAATGGGGGTGTGCTCAGTCCTCTTTTTTTTCCCTGTAGTCCACAATCATCTCCTTTGTCTTGGTCACGTTGAGGGAGAGGTTGTTATCCTGGCACCACACGGCCAGGTCTCTGACCTCCTCCCTATAGGATGTCTCATCGTTGTCTGTGATCAGGCCTACCACTGTTGTGTCGTCTGCAAACTTAATGATGGTGTTGGAGTCATGCCTGGCCATGCAGTCATGGGTGAACAGGGAGTACAGGAGGGGACTGAGCACGCACCCCTGAGGGGCCCCTGTGTTGAGGATCAGCATGGCAGATGTGTTGTTACCTACCCTTACCACCTGGAAGTCCAGGATCCAGTTGCAGAGGTAGGTGTTTAGTCCCAGGATCCTTAGCTTAGTGATGAGCTTTGAGGGCAGTGTGGAGTGCAATAGAGATTGCATCATCTGTGGATCTGTTGGGGCGGTATGCAAATTGGAGTGGGTCTAGGGTTTCTGGGATAATGGTGTTGATGTGAGCCATGACTAGCCTTTCAAAGCACTTCATGGCTACAGACGTCAGTGCTACGGGTCGGTAATCATTTAGGCAGGTTATCTTAGTGTCCTTGGGCACAGGGACTATGGTGGTCTGCTTGAAACATGTTGGTATTACAGACTCAGTCAGGGACATGTTGAAAATGTCGGTGAAGACACTTGCCAGTTGGTCAGCACATGCTCGGAGTACACATCCTGGTAATCCGTCTTGCCCTGCGGCCTTGTGAATGTTGACCTGCTTAAAAGTCTTACTCACATCGGCTACGGAGAGCGTGATCACATAGTCGTCTGGAACAGCTGGTGCTCTCATGCATGCTTCAGTGTTGCTTGCCTCGAAGCGAGCATAGAAGTGGTTTAGCTCGTCTGGTAGGCTTGTGTAATTGGGCAGCTCGCGGCTGTGCGTCCCTTTGTAGTCTGTAATAGTTTTCAAGCCCTGCCACATCCGACGAGCGTCAGAGCCGTTGTAGTACGATTCAATCTTAGTCCTGTATTGACTCTTTGCCTGTTTGATGGTTCGTCGGAGGGCATAGCGGGATTTCTTATAAGCTTCCGGGTTAGAGTCCCGCTCCTTGAAAGTGGCAGCTCTATCCTTTAGCTCAGTGCGGATGTTGCCTGTAATCCATGGCTTCTGGTTGGGGTATGTACGTACGGTCACTATGGGGACGACGTCATCGATGCACTTATTTATGAAGCCAGTGACTGATGTGGTGTACTCCTCAATGCTATCTGAATAATCCCGGAACATGTTCCAGTCTGTGCTAGGAAAACAGTCCTGTAGTTTAGCATCTGCGTCATCTGACCACTTTTTTATTAACCGAGTCACTGGTGCTTCCTGCTTTAGTTTTTGCTTATAAGCAGGAATCAGGAGGATAGAGTTATAATCAGATTTGCCAAATGGAGGGCGAGGGAGAGCTTTGTATTCGTCTCTGTGTGGGGAGTAAAGGTGGTCTAGAGTTTTTTTTCCTCTGGTTGCACATTTCACATGCTGGTAGAAATTAGGTGGAACGGATTTAAGTTTCCCTGCATTAAAGTCCCCGGCCACTAGGAGCGCTGCCTCTGGATGAGCGTTTTCCTATTTAGTTATGGCCTTATACAGCTCATTGAGTGCAATCTTAATGCCAGCATTGGTTTGTGGTGGTAAATAGACAGCTATGAAAAATATAGATGAAAACTCTCTTGGTAAATAGTGTGGTCTACAGCTTATCATAAGATACTCTACCTCAGGCGAGCAAAACCTCGAGGTAGAGTATATAAGCTGTAGACCACACTATTTACCAAGAGAGGTTTCATCTATATTTTTCATAGCTGTCTATTTACCACCACAAACCAATGCTGGCATCAATCCACGGGGATTTAACAGTTTTTACAGTCATTTTCTTAATGGGTGCATGCTTATTAGTAACTGGAATAAGCAATTTCATAAATGTGTCAAGTGCAGTGTCTGTTTGCTCATTATACACAACGGACCATTTACTGCAGGGCCAAAGAACTTACAGTATGAAGATAGGCAGAAACTGCTTCTCCAATAGAAATCACTGATCACGCGATGTCATGACGACATTGGCTAGCTAAGCTCATGCGCAGAAACACGCCATCGGGTCTAACGGTCGTTTTTTTTTTTTTTGTCATTTAGCAGACGCTCTTATCCAGAGCGACTTACAGTTAGTGAGTGCATACATTATTTGTTTTTTAATTATTTTTTCATACTGGCCCCCCGTGGGAATCGAACCCACAACCCTGGCGTTGCAAACGCCATGCTCTACCAACTGAGCTACATCCATTACATTACATTTTAGTCATTTAGCAGACATCCCTGCCAGCCATTCCCTCCTCTACCCTGGACGACGCTGGGCCAATTGTGCGCCGCCCCATGGGTCTCCTGGTCGCGGCCGGCTACGACAGAGCCTGGATTCGAACCAGGATCTCTAGTGGCACAGCTAGCACTGCGATGCAGTGCCTTAGACCACTGCGCCACTCGGGAGACCGTCGTCTCGCGCCGAACTGCGCATGTGCAGGCTGTCAAATCAAAGGCACTCCTTCGAAATAAAGTTGTTTTTGTCAGTTTGTCACTTTCACGAGGTTGGAGTAATAACATGTTGAACTACTTAAGACATTGCCTCGAATCTAGGTTGTGCCTTTAGATTTCGAGAAAATGAACAGCTAAAGAAGAATTGGTCACTTCTCCCATTGATTTCTCAAACCCAAACCCTGGCTTGGTCGGCTTGGTCTGTTTCACAAGCGTTCCCGGAAGTCTCGCAATGTTGCGCCTCTGGGTTTAGAAACTCTGTGGTATGGCCATCCCCACCCTCATCTGTCACGTACTTGCTGGTATCTGGCAGCTGCACACCTTGTAAATAACCGCTAGATGTCAGATCCCTCACGGTCACGGGGCATCGGACGTATTTCCTCTGGCCGCTAGGTGGCAGCTGTGCACCAGGAGTTTTCCTCCCCCCCTCGTCGTCGAAACAACAAACCCTACTACGGAGCAAGTGGCGGTGTGAGAGAGCGTCCAAAACAGCCTCTGACCGCCAGTTTCAAACTCATTTGCGGAAATCGTGGTAATATCAATACAAGAACAAATAACGACTCAACAAAATAGTGACTCGTTGGGAAATAAATTGAATAACGGGGTAAGTTATAAAATGGCGGAGTTGAATCTCGAAGTTAGTTGGTTTGTAGCAATTTTGTTGGTAGCTAACTATCATGCTAGCTAGCTAGCTAGCTAACAGGCTAGAAGTGCGGAGACTGCTAGCTACGGAAAGTCGTAAACCAGCCGCTGTAGGCTACTTTTTGTCTAGTTTATCGTGAATCTATGTTACGCATACCGAAAAGTAGACCCACTTAATTGAAACGTAGCTAGCTAGTTAGCTAGGATAATATGTAACATAGTGTTTGTTTACGTCCAATAGATGTTTTTCCGCTGGGGAGTTAACGTTAGCTAGGTACAGTATCGGAACTCCCGGGGCAAGATGGAGGACGTAAGGACGAGGTGTTTTTATGTAACTAAATGGTTGTATTGTTGCTCCACAACAAGTGTGTTGCAAAACAAGCTAACTTAGATATTTACATGAACTTTGAGGGCCACATCGTATTAGCTAGCTAGCTAAATATCCACTGTTTTATTGAGAAGATGGCTGGCTATCTGAACTCCGTTCGATTGCAGCCAGCGGGCTAGGGCGGAGCGCTAACGCTAACATGGCTAGTTAGCTAACTAGCCAGGAAACTAGCTAGCTAACTTAACAAGATGGAGAATGGTAGCTTAGCTGCAGCTATGCTAAGCTAACGTTAGTTAGCTACTCAGTCAAGATGGATATATTTTCCCGAGTGTTTTTTCCTTGTTTGTACTGTAACGTTAGCTTACAGAAAAGTGGGTACTGACGTTACTTGCAAGGATACAATTTGAACTCTTGGTTTAATGTTATACACGGAAGGCAAGTTGTTATTTTCATGCACGTAACGTTAAGGGTGACGTTCTGATGACAGCTGATGTTTAGTTAGCTAGCTTAGCTCTTTGGCAAGCCAGTCCGGGCAACCCCTCGCCAGGATACCGGTGTCAATTCTTGACTGAGCAAGCCCAAGAGCGGCTGTCACATTACTTAGCCAACGGTAGTTAGCCTAGTTCAGGATGCTCTCCGTCGGTTATTTCGACGTCGGCAGCTATCGATAATGTAGTTTTTTACGCGCTTTGTGTTGACCATGGACCCATGTTTGGCGCCACTTTTTCAGTCCCCATCATCAGGGCTTCCCGTCTAGTCAACCGCCGGCGCGAATACTGACTCGCGATTGTCTCCTCTTATGCAATAAGAAACACAGGATGTTGCTTGCTAATGCTATTTTATTGCTTTGCAATACAGTTGTAGCTGTATTGTACGCTACACTGCTAGCATCTGGCTGTATTTGACCCAATTTCAAACGCGTAATGTATGAATTTAGCTAGCAAGAATGGCTATTAGATTCAATGTAAGAAGTCGATTGTGTATTGGAATTCACGCGTTCTAATTCGAGCCCATGGGATATTCTCTCAAGTACTTAGCTATCTACAGTAGCGTTTTAAAGTTGAGTTTGAATCCACGTATTACTCATTCCATACTTCTCACTGGTTAGTGAGGTTAGATGCCCCACTTCTCCCCCGCAAAACTTTATTCAACCTGCAATCCAGCAAAAAAGCACAAACCGGTTATATGTACAGACACGAGCAGTTTTATTGTACAGTACAATGAATTTCTCGTTGGTCGTTACAATTCCTTTTCGGATTGACACACCACATCTACTGTAATCGTTCATAGTACAGTATGCCCCGACCGTCATTAAGACACCCAGGATAGGGTCGCTGCTAGGTTCACTTTGGCCTCCTGTAGTTCAACACACCTGTCCTGACGACATACTAGTATTGACAATATTGTTGATTCATAAAAAATATACTATTTGTGATTTTTTAAATATAATAATTTGGTTAATAATGGTTGAGTATGCCACTCTCTCGACGCCCTGCTATTTGCCTTGTATATGTCCACTGGTGTTGATAATTCGTTCTGATTGGTTAGGATATCTAGCGGAGGGTGGATTAGACACTCCCTTATATGGCCAATGTCCAGCCCTGGGTGACGTTTCCTGGAAACCAAGCGAGAGAGCCTATGAGCCCACAGCTGAGCATAACAGGAGATAGAGCCCGCCCCCTGTTACCATGTGAAAGGAGTATTTTTGTAAATTTCAGCCACTGGCTGATATTGAGGCCTGTTCAAGAGGATGCAATGTGTATGTTGTAGACGTTTAGCCGCAGGTTATCATACAACTCCTCTCTCCTGTCTTCTCTGAATTGCATTCTCTTCCTCTTCTGTTTTCTCCTCCAGGTCTTATGCTACCGTTCCACTGCCTTGTGGACACTGAGGATCTGAAGTCTGTTCTTATTTGAGTTGAATCAGACATGTTAGAGAAATGATAGCGCCACCAGAGTTACCGTCAGAGTTCCACTATCCTCAGTAAGTGGCTACTTCCATGATGTGTGTGTGTCAACAGGCATGCAGCAGACTGTTTCTAATTTGTGTGTGTTTTTGCCAAAAAGGGATTCGGACACCCGTTTCTCCTCAGACACAGACTTCTCGGAGGCTCCTGATGTCAGTATCAACCCAACCAAAGGAAAGGTACGACCAGGCCTCTTCCCTAAGTTATACACACCCCAACATCATATGATAACCTCTTCCCCAAGTTATACACACCCCAACATCATATTATAACCTCTTCCCTAAGTTATACACACCCCAACATCATATGATAACCTCTTCCCCAAGTTATACACACCCCAACATCATATGATAACCTCTTCCCCAAGTTATACACACCCCAACATCATATGATAACCTCTTCCCCAAGTTATACAACACAAAATACAATTATAAACTCTTCCTCAAGCTATACAACATCAGATTATAACCTCTTCCCCACGCTATACACAACAACAACATATTCGCCTCATCCTCAAGCTACTCTCTCCGCACCAAGCCAAATAAACAGTCTCTAGCCATATTAGTAAGCATTATGCTGTTTAACCCTTTATTGATTTCTCTCTCCATCCCTCCCTCCATCCCAGGGGGGGAAGAAGGGGAAGAAGGCGGCAGGGGAGAAGGGGAAGGGAGCGGGGGGAGCAGGGAGGATGAACGGCCACTATCAGGAGAATGGCATGGAGAACCTGATGCTGTTTGAGGTCGTCAAGATGGGAAAGAGCGCCATGCAGGTCAGTGTGTGTGTGTAACATTTACTGTGTGTGAAACACTTAGTGTGTATGTGAGTCTACACACAAGTGGCTTGGGCCTTAACAGGCCAATAGTTTATTTGATTATCAACAGTTCTTGATTATCTAATGACCAGAACATCTTTATTGGAGTTGAACCACAGTGACTGTATTTTAGTTCTATTTATTGTCTATCTCTGCTGTTGTTTGTCCTGGCTCCAGTCTGTGGTGGATGACTGGATTGAGGCGTATAAAAACGACAGGGACATGGCTCTGCTAGACCTGATCAACTTCTTCATCCAGTGTTCTGGCTGTAAAGGAGTGGTCAGTGGAGAGATGTTCCGGAACATGCAGAACTCTGAGATCATCAGGAGGATGACAGAGGAGTTTGACGAGGTAGGTTTTGTTTGTGTGAGACTTGGTAAGTGCATTACTCTGGGTTAAAGTTTAGTCGGTGACCTGAAATGTCCCAGTTGATTGATTCAGTTTTAGATGTCATTACCCTCTCTTTGAGTTGCATGCAATAGAGAACCCATAACTCCCATAAACATTCTCTCTCTCTCCACCCTCCTCCTTCCCCTCTATAGGACAGCGGAGACTATCCTCTGACCATGGCAGGTCCACTGTGGAAGAAGTTTAAGGGTAGTTTCTGTGAGTTCATTGCTGTGTTGGTGAGACAGTGTCAGTACAGCATAATCTATGATGAGTACCTGATGGACACGGTCATATCCCTCCTCACCGGACTGTCCGACTCACAGGTCCGAGCCTTCCGGCACACAAGCACACTGGCAGGTAATAGAGAGTGGGTGAGGTGAGGGGATATGTCTGTCTGTATTTGTCGGTTATTTCCCTCTCCCCTGGGCACACAGGTACACTGATTAACTGTGTGTTTGTGTAGCCATGAAACTGATGACAGCCCTGGTGAATGTAGCTCTGAACCTGAGCATCAATATGGACAACACCCAGCGGCAGTACGAGACAGAGAGAAACAAGATGGTCGCTAAGAGAGCCAACGACCGGCTGGAGCTACTGCTGCAGAAACGCAAAGAGGTGAGAGGTCAGGGTTAGGCTCCTCCTGGGTTAGGGGGTCAGTGTTTGGGAACTGGGTTAGGCTTCTTGGGCCCTTGGTTTAAGGTTTGTTTGGCTCACATTTTCCTTAGGGTTGACTGCTCATTGCTTCTGAGAACCTGCTTAATAAAACACTCTCTGCACTCACACGTTACCCAAGGTGCAGCAGCCTAACGAGTTGTGTTCCAATTTAAAATATGTATTACATTTAGAGTTGAGGATGCTTGAAGACATGCCTGAGGAGCATAACTAGTCAGTTAGCCTACAGTCAGAGAGAGAGAGTAAAGGGTTGTTCTACCACTAGCTGCTAGGCCCTGTGGTTGAGCTGGCATCTGGCTGTGTCCTGGCTTACATAACACTATGTCCCACTGGGCTTCCATCTGCCGGCTCCTTCTAATACAACCACACCAGAACAACATGGAACACTTCTGGCTCCTCCTACTAATACAACCACACCAGAACAACATGGAACACTTCTGGCTCCTCCTACTAATACAACCACACCAGAACAACATGGAACACTTCTGGCTCCTCCTACTAATACAACCACACCAGAACAACATGGAACACTTCTGGCTCCTCCTACTAATACAACCACACCAGAACAACATGGAACACTGCTGGCTCCTCCTACTAATACAACCACACCAGAACAACATGGAACACTGCTGGCTCCTCCTACTAATACAACCACACCAGAACAACATGGAACACTTCTGGCTCCTCCTACTAATACAACCACACCAGAACAACATGAAACACTTCTGGCTCCTCCTACTAATACAACCACACCAGAACAACATGAAACACTTCTGGCTCCTCCTACTAATACAACCACACCAGAACAACATGAAACACTTCTGGCTCCTCCTACTAATACAACCACACCAGAACAACATGAAACACTTCTGGCTCCTCCTACTAATACAACCACACCAGAACAACATGAAACACTTCTGGCTCCTCCTACTAATACAACCACACCAGAACAACATGAAACACTGCTGGCTCCTCCTACTAATACAACCACACCAGAACAACATGAAACACTGCTGGCTCCTCCTACTAATACAACCACACCAGAACAACAAACACTTCTGGCTCCTCCTACTAATACAACCACACCAGAACAACATGGAACACTTCTGGCTCCTCCTACTAATACAACCACACCAGAACAACATGAAACACTTCTGGCTCCTCCTACTAATACAACCACACCAGAACAACATGAAACACTGCTGGCTCCTCCTACTAATACAACCACACCAGAACAACATGGAACACTGCTGGCTCCTCCTACTAATACAACCACACCAGAACAACATGGAACACTGCTGGCTCCTCCTACTAATACAACCACACCAGAACAACATGAAACACTGTTGGCTCCTCCTACTAATACAACCACACCAGAACAACATTACACTGTAATTATACACCTCAATGCTTTCATAACTATACTAGCTGTCTCTTCTGTAATGTTTGGTTGTCTTGATAACTATACTAGCTGTCTCTTCTCTAATGTTTGGTTGTCTTGATAACTATACTAGCTGTCTCTTCTCTAATGTTTGGTTGTCTTGATAACTATACTAGCTGTCTCTTCTCTAATGTTTGGTTGTCTTGATTTTCTTGGTAAATAATGTCCAACCTGATGAACCCTGATCAAAATGTTTTCTTACTGATATCTCTTCTAATTTCAGCTTCAAGAAAATCAGGACGAAATTGAAAACATGATGAATGCGATATTCAAGGGTGTGTTTGTACACCGATATCGGTACGTGGCCTGTACATTGTTTCCATCATAGCGATGATCATAGATTGGATGTATTTCATTTGAGATACTTTATCCCTCTGTATAGAAGATATGATGATGATGATGATGATTACGGTTGTGTGTTGTATTGCAGTGATGCCATAGCAGAGATCAGAGCTATCACTATAGAGGAGATTGGAATGTGGATGAAGCTCTACAGTGACGCCTTCCTCAACGACAGCTACCTGAAATATGTAGGCTGGACCATGCACGACAAGGTGAGGAAGAGAGAGGGAGCGAGAGGGTGTGCGTGCGTTGCGTGAGTTAGGAGTGTGTGCAATTCTAACAACTTTGTATGTGCGTGTTAAAGTGTGTGTAATTCAAACTTGTGTGTGTTTTTAGCAAGGCGAGGTGCGTCTGAAGTGTCTGACAGCGCTGCAGGGTCTCTACTACAACAGAGAACTGAACACCAGACTGGAACTGTTCACCAGCCGCTTCAAGGTGAGAGCGCCACCTGGTGGACACATCAACACACTACAACTAATTACCTCAAGGCTCAACTTTCATAACTTTCAATGCCATTTAGCAGACTCTTTATCCAAAGCGACTTAAAGCAGTGCGTTCATGCATTTTCATATGGGTGGCCCCAGCGGGAATTAAACGTTTCAAGCACCGTGCTCCACCAACTGAGCCACACAAGACCATGTTCTACAACCACTCAACCATACTGGATGCACTATAGCTAAACCACTACTATGCCCTGTTGATTTTGAGTAGGTACACTATATATACAAAAGTATGTGGACACCCCTCCAAATTAGTGGATTCGGCTATTTCAGCCACGTTGCTGGCAGGTGTATAAAATCGATTACACCGCCATGCAATCCCCATAGACAAACATTGTCTGTAGAATGGCCTTACTGAAGAGCTCAGTGACTTTCAACGTGGCACCGTTGGTGTTGTGGCTGAATGGTGTTGTGGCTGAATGGAAGCAAGTCCCCGCAGCAATGTTCCAACATCTAGTGGAAAGCCTTCCCAGAAGAGTGGAGGCTGTTATAGCAGCAAATGGGGGACCAACTCTCCATATTAATGCCCATGATTTTGGAAAGAGATGTTCGACGAGGAGTTGTCCACATATTTTTGGCCATGTAGTGTATTTCCTGCCTAAACCACTACTATGCCCTGTTGAATTTGAGTAGAGGTATTTCAGCTAAATCTTTATCATTCATTTCCTCTCTTCACAGGACCGCATTGTCTCCATGACTTTGGACAAGGAGTATGATGTCGCAGTACAAGCAATTAAACTGCTCACTCTTGTACTACAGTAAGTTGTTACAGTTCAGATATCACAGTGGATACGGAGGTGTATTCAATGTGTGTGTGTGTGTTTAATCCGTACTGTGTGTGTATTACAGTAGTACAGATGAGGTACTGAGCCCAGAGGACTGTGAGAACGTCTATCACCTGGTCTACTCCGCCCACCGACCGGTCGCTATAGCTGCCGGGGAGTTCCTCTTCAAGAAGTAGGATTTGTTTATTTTATAATTGTTTTTATTTAATCCATTGTCACACATTCTTCATGTCTTTTCTCTTAAGTCAAATCAATCAATCAAAACTCTCTTGAAAACAATATGGTGCATCTCAAGAGGTTGTCCTGCAAAATGTCAAATGTGATGCTAAAGAAGCCCATGTCTGGTTCTTTCCCTGGAACAGTGCGAGATAGAGGCAGCAGTGCTGAAGACAGGAAGGTAGAGAGGTTAGAAAAGGAGAGGGGCAGGCAGGAGGAGAACGGGAGTGGGAGGAGGAGGAGGAGGAGGAGAGAGTACAGGCATGAGAACTTGAGAAAAGCAGAAGGAAGGAGAGAGAGGTTGGTAGATCTGGGATATGTTTTTTCTGGCATAGACATATTCCTAGTCTGTTCTATGTAGTCTGGGCTAGTGTCTAGAAGACAGGTTTATATAGTTTGTTTCCTATTTCTAAATCTAATACTAGTGACTCTTCTTCTCTCCTCTTCAGACTGTTCAGTACGCGGGAGCCGGAAGAGGAGGGCGCCCCCAAGAGGAGAGGAAGACAAAGCCCCAACGCCAACCTCATCAAAACTACTGTTTTCTTCTTCCTGGAGAGCGAGGTACAAACACACACACACACACACACTCTGTCTCTACCTCCATGAACATGCTGCATACTTACTGGGGAAAAAATACACCCACCCACACCCTGCCTGTCTGTCTGTGTATCTCAGCTCCATGAGCATGCAGCGTACCTGGTGGACTCTCTGTGGGAGAGTGGGGCAGACCTGCTCAAGGACTGGGAGTGTATGACCAGCCTGCTACTGGATGATCCCGTACCAGGGGAGGAAGGTATGATCTCTAACCCCTGACCTCTGACCCATAACCCCTATACCTGGCCTCTAATGTATCTCGTGTGTGTGTAGCCCTGACAGACAGACAGGAGACAGCTCTCATAGAGATAATGCTGTGTACGGTGCGCCAGGCTGCAGAGTGCCACCCGCCCATAGGCCGCGGCACCGGGAAGAGGGTGAGACACTTTTTAGACTGGGCATCAAGATTCACAGCTTCTTTTTCTTGCCTTCCACTTAGCAAAACAGTAACGGCAACTATTTCTCTGTCTGTCTCTCTCTTGTTCCCCCCCTCCCCCAGGTAATGACAGCGAAGGAGAAGAAGACCCAGCTAGATGACAGGACCAGGATGACGGAACTGTTTGCTGTGGCATTGCCCCCTCTGCTGGCCAAGGTAGGACACTACACCTTCACCCCCACCACCCTCTCTAGTAAACCTGTGTTGTAGTCTGTTTCCCCTGCCTGCAGTACTGTGTGTGAGTGTGCGCTCTCTCTCTTTGTTCCAGTACTCCATAGATTCAGAGAAGGTGACCAACCTGCTGCAGCTTCCTCAGTTCTTTGACCTGGATATCTACACCACAGGACGACTGGAGAAGGTCTAACCCCAACCCTATACTATAGTCTAATTCAAAGTCTAACCCCCAACCCTACACTAAAGTCTAATTCAAACTCTAACCCCCAACCCTATACTATAGTCTAATTCAAACTCTAACCCCCAACCCTACACTATACAGGCTTCGTATGGTCATGAAAAATCATGGAATTTTAAAAAGGTGTTTTCCAGGCATCAACATATCAGCCAGGAACAAAAGGAACCTGTAGCGCATTCAGACAGGATCTAAATTACACCGTAGAACATTCAGACAGGATCTAAATTACACCGTAGAACATTCAGACAGGATCTAAATTACACCATAGAACATTCAGACAGGATCAAAATGACACTGTAGCGCATCACCTGCATGTGTGTGAGACCAGTGGGCCGGTGCTCAAGGAGAGAGAGACCGGACATTGCAGCAGGTAGACGGCCTATAAAATATGATGGAGAACAGACTGACTAGGTAGCCAATTCAAAACACATCTTGTACCCTCTAGTTAACTGTTTAGCTATTATTAGCATGTAGGCTGTTAATTTGTCATTTCCCCGACAGTCGCGAATAAGGCCATACAAAGTTCATTTACTTTAAAAAATATATTATTTTGATTCAATTAAACAATCATTTAAAACTAACTAACTTCATTGTATTAGTTGGTATTTGGTTCAATCAAGTTGAATTGAATCATGTGAATCAAAATAATTACAGAATCGTGAACATATATTTCTGGATTATGTGGCTTCAAAACTTGTTTTGTAGATACTTCCAGTTGATTTGGGCGTCCAATGTATGGGACATTGCAACTCAATAGATGCTAGTCAACCTGCAGTAATTGGTTCTAATGTAGCTAAGATTTTAATTTAAAAAAATGTGTAGCCTACCATAGCCTTTTGAGCTTTGAGTTATTGAATGAGCGAATTATTCAAAAGGCATAAGTATTTCATTGTAATGTTGCAGTGTTTTTACATCATGGGTGGTCAACCATCCTCCAGGAGAGCTAATGGGTGTGCAGGCATTTAGTCCAGTCCCCCTCTAACAAACCACATTTTTAAAAATGAGCGGCTCTGATGTGTTTGAGCAGGGCTGGATCAAAAGCCTGCACACCCAATATCTCTCCAGACTGAGGGTTGACCACATGGGTTTTATACAGTTGCTTAACAGGTATTGTACTTTGTGGGGGTGAAGTGCCTTGCTCAACAACAGTAGATGGTTCATGGGATCAGAGCGCAGCCTCCCACTGTCAAACCACATTATGCTTAAATTAATAGCCAATTGTTGGTGATGGAAAAGTCATAAAATTCCATCTGGCAAAATGTGTATGAACCCTGACTATAACTCTTACCCCCAACCCCTATACTATAGTCTAATTCAAACTCTAACCCCCAACCCCTATACTATAGTCTAATTCAAACTCTAACCCCCAACCCTACACTATAGTCTAATTCAAACTCTAACCCCCAACCCTATACTATAGTCTAATTCAAAGCACTGTTCAGCTTGACAAAATGACAGCACAAAAGTTGCAAAATATCAAATGCAAGACATCTCTGAAACATATTTCCACTACCTTCCTACTCCCTCGCTTTCTTCTTCTAGCACTTGGAGGCGTTGCTGCGTCAGATCAGGGAGATGGTGGAGAAGCACACCGACACCGAGGTGTTGGAGATGTGCTCCAAGACCTACCACGCTCTCAGCAACGAGGAGTTCACCATCTTTAACAGAGTGGACATCGCCAGGTCACAGCTGCTCGATGAAATGGTGGACAAATTCAACAGACTCCTGGAAGACTTCTTACAAGAGGTGAGAGGGAGAAGAGGGGAGGGGAGGGGAGTGATGAGGGGGGAGGGGAGGGAAAGGAAAAATGAACTGGTGGACAAATTCAACAGACTGTTAATGGACTTCATACAAGGTAGGAGAGAGCTCACAGAGGGAGTTTCTACCTCCAGTCTATTCCTTTTACAATTAGGGGGATGGACCAGTTTGTGTGTAGTTGATACTGACACTGATCTATCTCTGTGTTCAGGGTGAAGAGCCTGATGAAGATGATGCCTACCAGGTCCTGTCAACTCTCAAGAGAATCACAGCCTTCCACAAGTAAGGCCTCCTCTCTCCTCCCTTTCTCAAACCCCCTCTTCTCTCTCCTCCCTTTCTCAAACCCCTCCTACCTCTCCTCTTCTCTCTCCTTCACTCCTCTCTAACTCCCCTCCTCCTCTCTAACTCCCCTCCTCCTCTCTAACTCCCCTCATCCTCTCTAACTCCCCTCATCCTCTCTAACTCCTCTCCTCTCTCCTTCCCTCCTCTCTAACCCCCCTCTACCTTTATCCTCTCCTGTTCCTCCTCCCCCTCCTTTCTCTCTCCTCCACCATCTCTTTCCCCCTTCGCTCTCTTGGACTGGCTCCTGAGGATCTTAACTCTCTCCCCCAGTGCCCATGACCTGTCCCAGTGGGATCTATTCAGCAGTAACTTCAAGCTGCTCAACACAGGCATTGAGAACGGAGACATGCCAGAGCAGATAGTGGTCCATGCTCTACAGTGTACCCACTATGTCATCCTTTGGCACCTAGCAAAGGTCTCAGAGGGCAGCCACAGAAAGGTATGTAACACTCCCCTCTCAGCTGGCTGGCAGCTCAGAGCCTTTTCATTCAGTTGGGTATTATTTGGTAGCTAGGAAAATGACATTGGGGAGGCAGTTGGAGAGTTAGTCAAGGTTTATACAGCAAGTCTTTTGATGGTTCACTCATGTGTATGTAATCTAGGAGGATGTGTTTTGATCATGTAATAATGGTGCTGTAGGAGGACATGGTGAGCCTGAGGAAACAGATGAGGATGTTCTGTCTGATGTGTCAACGTTACCTCACCAACGTCAACACAACCGTCAAGGAACAGGTACTGTCCTGTAGCAGCTATTCACAGCCTAGTTATTTAAATCAGGTTCTTTTCAAACATGAAATTCTCAGAATCCCCATACAACCCCATTGAGATGAGGAAGACGTGGCCAAGGAGGCAGAATACTGATAACCAACTGTCCGTCTCTCCCCCCCCCCCTCCCCAGGCGTTCACCATCCTGTGTGATGTGTTGCTAGTCTTCAGTCATCAGATGGTATCAGGAGGCAGAGAGCAGCTGGAACCTTTGGTCTACAGTCCTGACGACTCTCTACAGACAGAACTACTGTCCTTCATACTGCACCATGTCTTCATAGACCAGGACGATGACAGCGGCAGCACTGGTACACACACACACACACCGCTACACACACTTTTCCAGTAGGATTGCTTATTTGCACTTGAAAATAGCTCTTGTTTGGCCATAGCTAACCAACAAGACCCTGCTAAAGGAATGACATTACTGTCTGGCCCTGTGACAGTCTGTGATGTTATGGGTTATGTGTTCCTGGTTCTACCTTTTTAAATGGTCAGCAAGATAGAAGCTCCCCATAAGAGCTCTGTGGCTGTCTGTGTGACTATCTGTTGTATCTCTCTACAGATGGCCAGCAGGATGACGAGGCAGCGAAGATAGAGGCTCTTCATAAGAGACGTAACCTCCTGGCGGGCTACTGTAAACTCATCATCTATAACGTAGTAGAGATGAACACTGGAGCTGACATCTTTAAACAGTACATGAGGGTAAGAATGGCCTCCTACCTTTAAATACCTGTCTGTTACTGACATCTTTAAACAGTACATGAGGGTAAGAATGGCCTCCTACCTTTAAATACCTGTCTGTTACTGACATCTTTAAACAGTACATGAGGGTAAGAATGGCATCCTACCTTTAAATACCTGTCTGTTACTGACATCTTTAAACAGTACATGAGGGTAAGAATGGCATCCTACCTTTAAATACCTGTCTGTTACTGACATCTTTAAACAGTACATGAGGGTAAGAATGGCATCCTACCTTTAAATACCTGTCTGTTACTGACATCTTTAAACAGTACATGAGGGTAAGAATGGCATCCTACCTTTAAATACCTGTCTGTTACTGACATCTTTAAACAGTACATGAGGGTAAGAATGGCATCCTACCTTTAAATACCTGTCTGTTACTGACATCTTTAAACAGTACATGAGGGTAAGAATGGCCTCCTACCTTTAAATACCTGTCTGTTACTGACATCTTTAAACAGTACATGAGGGTAAGAATGGCATCCTACCTTTAAATACCTGTCTGTTACTGACATCTTTAAACAGTACATGAGGGTAAGAATGGCATCCTACCTTTAAATACCTGTATGTTACTGACATCTTTAAACAGTACATGAGGGTAAGAATGGCATCCTACCTTTAAATACCTGTCTGTTACTGACATCTTTAAACAGTACATGAGGGTAAGAATGGCATCCTACCTTTAAATACCTGTCTGTTACTGACATCTTTAAACAGTACATGAGGGTAAGAATGGCATCCTACCTTTAAATACCTGTATGTTACTGACATCTTTAAACAGTACATGAGGGTAAGAATGGCATCCTACCTTTAAATACCTGTCTGTTACTGACATCTTTAAACAGTACATGAGGGTAAGAATGGCATCCTACCTTTAAATACCTGTCTGTTACTGACATCTTTAAACAGTACATGAGGGTAAGAATGGCATCCTACCTTTAAATACCTGTCTGTTACTGACATCTTTAAACAGTACATGAGGGTAAGAATGGCATCCTACCTTTAAATACCTGTCTGTTACTGACATCTTTAAACAGTACATGAGGGTAAGAATGGCATCCTACCTTTAAATACCTGTCTGTTACTGACATCTTTAAACAGTACATGAGGGTAAGAATGGAGAAACACTCACCTGTCTGTCTTTACCCAGTTATGACCATAGAAATATAATCTATACAAAAGACTTGGAACCTCGAACCCTGGGAATTTGACTGTTAAACTCATCGGTACACTCGCAATGGTTATCAGTCCACACATTATCCCATCGTTGATGTGAATGTGGAGGCCCGTTCTATAGATTCTATTTCTATGGCGATTACCTCTTCTTGCCTATGACACTCATTTAACCTCCACACCAGATCATTACCAGAGTCATTCCCATGTACTGCTTGGTTGCAATGTATCAGAAGTCCTGTTTTTCCTGTAAGAGACTTTGACTTGTGGCTGAACTGTCTTCCACTCTCTCTCTAGTATTATAATGACTATGGTGACATCATCAAGGAGACCATGTCTAAGACCAGACAGATAGACAAGATCCAATGTGCCAAGACACTCATCCTCAGTCTACAACAGGTGGGTTACACACGCTGTTGTTTTTATCAAGCTAGATCTTGGTTTGAATTTTATTTCATCTCTCCAGACTTTTTGGAACAAATCAGATTGGAAGAGCAATGTCTTCATTCCACACATTTATTCACCCATCTCTCCTCTCTCTCTTCCCTCTCCTCTCTCCTCTCTCTTCCCTCTCCTCTCTCTTCCCTCTCTCCTCTCTCTTCCCTCTCTCCTCTCTTCCCCCTCTCTCCTCTCTTCCCCCTCTCTCCTCTCTTCCCCCTCTCTCCTCTCTTCCCCCTCTCTCCTCTCTTCTCTCTCTCCTCTCTCTCTTCCCTCTCTCCTCCCTCTCTTCCCTCTCTCCTGCAGTTGTTCAATGAGATGTTGTCAGAGTTGGGGACAGGTTTTGACCGCTCGTCCTCAGCGTTCTGTGGGATCAAGGAGTTGGCCAGACGTTTCTCTCTCACCTTTGGTCTGGACCAGGTGAAAACACGAGATGCTATCGCCATGCTGCACAAGTCAGTGTCCTCTTCTGATCTCTCTTTCTCTTGATAGCTTTATTGTACACGACTTAAAATAACCAGCTGATAAATACTCCAGCTTTTTAACACGATTGAACATGATTAGCATATGATGGGTGTGAGCTGTACATAGGACTAGTTAATGTATGTATCTACTTGTGCTGCTAGATAGCTCATTTTTCTGAACGCAAACTTTACCTCTCTACCTCGCTCCCCTCTCTCCCTCCCCCTCTCTCCCTCCCCCTCTCTCCCTCCCCCTCTCTCCCTCCCCCTCTCTCCCTCCCCCTCTCTCCCTCCCCCTCTCTCCCTCCCCCTCTACCCCTCTCTCCCTCCCTCTCTACCTCGCCCCCCTCTCTCCCTCCCCTCTCTACCTCTCTCTCCCTCGTCTCACTCCAGGGATGGTATAGAGTTTGCGTTTAAGGAGCCCAGTCCCCAGGGAGAGGGCAACCCTCCTCTTCACCTGGCCTTTCTAGACATCCTCTCTGAGTTTTCCTCCAAACTAATGAGGCAGGACAAGAGGACTGTGTGAGTACACCCTCCTCTGCCTCTCCTAATCAGACACGTGTGTGTGTGTGTGTGTGTGTGTGTGAGATAAGTGATGACTATTTTTATTTTATTTTTTTATTTAACCTTTATTTAACCAGGTAAGCCAGTTGAGAACAAGTTCTCATTTACAACTGCGACCTGGCCAAGATAAAGCAAAGCAGTGCGATAAAAACAACAACACAGAGTTACATATGGGGTAAAACAAAACAAAGTCAAAAATACAACAGAAATACATATATATATACAGTGTGTGCAAATGTAGCAAGTTGTGGAGGTAAGGCAATAAATAGGCTATAGTGCAAAATAATTACAATTAGTATTAACACTGGAATGATAGATGTGCAAGAGATGATGTGCAAATAGAGATACTGGGGTACAAATGAGCAAAATAAATAACAATATAGGGATGAGGTAGTTGGGCGGGCTAATTTCAGATGGGCTGTGTACAGGTGCAGTGATCGGTAAGGTGCTCTGACAACTGATGCTTAAAGTTAGTGAGGGAGATAAGTGTCTCCAGCTTCAGAGATTTTTGCAATTTGTTCCAGTCATTGGCAGCAGAGAACTGGAAGGAATTGCGGCCAAAGGAGGTGTTGGCTTTGGGGATGACCAGTGAGATATACCTGCTGGAGCACAGACTATGGGTGGGTGTTGCTATGGTGACCAATGAGCTAAGATAAGGCGGGGATTTGCCTAGCAGTGATTTATAGATGGCCTGGAGCCAGTGGGTTTGGCGACGAATATGTAGTGAGGACCAGCCAACAAGAGCATACAGGTCACAGTGGTGGGTATTATTATTATTATTATTATTTATTTTTTTATTATATGGGGCTTTGGAGACAAAACGGATGGCACTGTGATAGACTACATCCAATTTGCTGAGTAGAGTGTTGGAGGCTATTTTGTAAATGACATCGCCGAAGTCAAGGATTGGTAGGATAGTCAGTTTTACGAGGGCATGTTTGGCAGCATGAGTGAAGGGGGCTTTGTTGCGAAATAGGAAACCGATTCTAGATTTAACTTTGGATTGGAGATTCTTAATGTGAGTCTGGAAGGAGAGTTTACAGTCTAACCAGACACCTAGATATTTGTAGTTGTCCACATACTCTAGGTCAGACCCGTCGAGAGTAGTGATTCTAGTCGGGTGGGCGGGTGCAAGCAGCGTTCGGTTGAAGAGCATGCATTTAGATTTACTAGTGTTTAAGAGCAGTTGGAGGCTACTGAAGGATTGTTGTATGGCATTGAAGCTCGTTTGGAGGTTTGTTAACACAGTGTCCAATGAAGGGCCAGATGTATACAAAATGGTGTCGTCTGCGTGGAGGTGGATCTGAGAGTCACCAGCAGCAAGAGCGACGTCATTGATATACACAGAGAAAAGAGTCGGCCCAAGAATTGAACCCTGTGGCACCCCCATAGAGACTGCCATAGGTCCAGACAACAGGCCCTCCGATTTGACACATTGAACTCTATCTGAGAAGTAGTTGGTGAACCAGGCGAGGCAGTCATTTGAGAAACCAAGGCTATTTAGTCTGCCAATAAGAATGCGGTGGTTGACAGAGTCGAAAGCCTTGGCCAGGTCAATGAAAACGGCTGCACAGTACTGTCTATTATCGATCGCGGTTATAATATCGTTTAGGACCTTGAGCGTGGCTGAAGTGCATCCATGACCAGCTCGGAAACCAGATTGCATAGCGGAGAAGGTATGGTGGGATTCGAAATGGTTGGTGATCTGTTTGTTAACTTGGCTTTCAAAAACTTTTGAAAGGCAGGGCAGGATGGATATGGGTCTGTAACAGTTTGGATCTAGAGTGTCACCCCCTTTGAAGAGGGGGATGACCGCGGCAGCTTTCCAATCTCTGGGGATCTCAGACGTTACGAAAGAGAGGTTGAACAGGCTAGTAATAGGGGTTGCGACAATTTCGGCGGCTAGTTTTAGAAAGAAAGGGTCCAGATTGTCTAGCCCAGATGATTTGTAGGGGTCCAGATTTTGCAGCTCTTTCAGAACATCAGCTGTCTGGATTTGTGTGAAGGAGAAGCGGGGGGGGGCATGGGCAAGTTGCAGCGGAGGGTGCAGAGCTGGTGGCCGGGGTAGTGGTAGCCAGGTGGAAAGCATGGCCAGCCGTAGCAAAATGCTTGTTGAAATTCTCGATTATTGTAGATTTATCGGTGGTGATAGTGTTTCCTAGCCTCAGTGCAGTGGGCAGCTGGGAGTAAGTGCTCTTATTTTCCATGGACTTTACAGTGTCCCAAAACTTTTTGGAGTTAGTGCTACAGGATGCAAATTTCTGTTTGAAAAAGATAGCCTTTGCTTTCCTAACTGCTTGTGTATATTGGTTCCTAACTTCCCTGAAAAGTTGCATATCGCGGGGGCTATTTGATGCTAATGCAGTACGCCACAGGATGTTTTTGTGCTGGTCAAGGGCAGTCAAGTCTGAGGAGAACCAGGGGCTATATCTGTTCTTAGTTCTGTATTTTTTGAATGGGGCATGTTTATTTAAGATTGAGAGGAAATTACTTTTAAAGAACAACCAGGCATCCTCTACTGACGGAATGAGATCTATATCCATCCAGGATACCTGGGCCAGGTCAATTAGGAAGGCCTGCTCGCTGAAGTGTTTGTAGACTGACTAGACTGATATGTCATTCGTATGATATCATTAAGCAGGACAAGAGGACTGTGTCCACTCCCAGACATATGACTTTATGTTTAGTTGTGTGTGTGTGTGTGTGTGTGTGTGTATGAACATGTGTAAGGTGTGTGTAACATCTCTCCTCTCTCCCCTGTAGTCACATGTATCTGGAGCGGTTCATGACCTTCCAGATGGCCCTCCAGAGAGAAGACTGCTGGCTGCCTCTCATCTCCTACAGGAACTCCCTCCAGGCTGGCGGAGATGATGACAACATGTCTGTGGTCTCTGGCTACTCCTCCAGAGGGTCGTCTGTCAGATCCAAGAAGACCAAGGCTGCTACTCCCACCGCTACCGTCGCTGCAGCCAAGAGGAAACTGCCTGAAGGTAGCTACAGGACCAGGGAAGTCTGGAAGTCAGTCTGTGGTCACGTCATGGCCATGTTAGAGAGGACAAAAGTATTGATATCTGTCCCAGTCTGAGGTCATCTCCTACTGTAAACACTGTTACCCCTGGTAGGTAGATGATGTAGGCTCTATGGCTGAAATCACCTAGCCTGTTGGGAAGTGCTCACTGCATCTCTTACAGTCATCCAACCCTTTCAGAATTGTCTTTAACGGTGTGTGTGTCTTTAACGGTGTGTGTGTGTTTAACGGTGTGTGTGTGTTTAACGGTGTGTGTTCTCTAGCTGAGGAGAGCAGTAGCGGCAGTACAGATGTGTGTGTGTCTTTAACGGTGTGTGTGTTTAACGGTGTGTGTGTGTGTTTAACGGTGTGTGTGTTTAACGGTGTGTGTGTTCTCTAGCTGAGGAGAGCAGTAGCGGCAGTACAGATGTGTCGTGGCAGCACCAGACCATGCAGACTCCAGTGATGATGCCCTCCCCCCACCTCACCTCCACCATGATGAGAGGTCCGGGGGACATGAGGGGGGAGGTCAAACGGGGGAGAGACGACAGCTACATGGGAGTGTACGCCCTCCCCTCAGACTCCCAGCAGCAGCCTCACCCACACACACTCCCCCAGACCCCACAACTCCACCAGACACCCATCGACTACAAGTAAGATTCTCTCTCTCATCCCGTCTCTCTCTCTCTCTCCTCCCGGCTCTCGCTCTCTCTCTCCTCCCGTCTCGCTCTCGCTCTCTCTCTCCTCCCGTCTCGCTCTCTCTCTCCTCCCGTCTCTCGCTCGCTCTCTCTCTCCTCCCGTCTCTCGCTCGCTCTCTCTCTCCTCCCGTCTCTCGCTCGCTCTCTCTCTCCTCCCGTCTCTCGCTCGCTCTCTCTCTCCTCCCGTCTCTCGCTCTCTCTCCTCCCGTCTCGCTCTCTCTCCTCCCGTCTCTCTCTCGCTCTCTCTCTCCTCCCGTCTCGCTCTCGCTCTCTCTCTCTCCTCCCGTCTCGCTCTCTCTCTCCTCCCGTCTCGCTCTCTCTCTCCTCCCGTCTCTCGCTCGCTCTCTCTCTCCTCCCGTCTCGCTCTCGCTCTCCTCCCGCCTCGCTCTCTCTCTCCTCCCGTCTCTCGCTCGCTCGCTCTCTCTCTCTCCTCCCGTCTCGCTCTCTCTCTCCTCCCGTCTCGCTCTCTCTCTCCTCCCGTCTCGCTCTCTCTCCTCCCGTCTCTCGCTCGCTCGCTCTCTCTCTCTCCTCCCGTCTCGCTCTCTCTCTCCTCCCGTCTCGCTCTCTGCTCTCGTTCTTTTCAGGTATATTTTGACATATACCTGAAGCACCAGTGTGGTTGTCTAACCTATTGTGGTGTGTGTGTAGTACCCAGGTGACGTGGATGCTGGCTCAGAGGCAGCAGGAGGAGGTTCGTCAGCAGCAGGAGAGAGCCATGAACTACGCCAAGCTCAGGACCAACCTGCAACAGGTCATGTAAGAACACACACACACACACCCACCCCATCCCATCCCTCCCTAACCCCGAGCTCAGGACCAACCTGCAACAGGTCATGTAAGAACACACACACACACACACACACACACCCCATCCCTCCCTAACCCCGAGCTCAGGACCAACCTGCAACAGGTCATGTAAGAACACACACACACACACACCCATCCCTCCCTAACCCCGAGCTCAGGACCAACCTGCAACAGGTCATGTAAGAACACACACACACACACACACACACACACACACCCCATCCCTCCCTAACCCCGAGCTCAGGACCAACCTGCAACAGGTCATGTAAGAACACACACACACACACACACCCCATCCCTCCCTAACCCCGAGCTCAGGACCAACCTGCAACAGGTCATGTAAGAACACACACACACACACACACACACACACACACACACACACCCCATCCCTCCCTAACCCCGAGCTCAGGACCAACCTGCAACAGGTCATGTAAGAGCTACTTCCTTTTCAGATCTTTGTGGACTAACCAGTTGATGTACTGCTACTCTATATTGATGGTCATTTGAATGTACTAATTATGGTGTGTGTGTAGTCGGCGTGGTACAGGGCTGATGGAGGAGGATGAGGAGCCTATCGTAGAGGATGTGATGATGTCATCAGAGGGTCGTATGGAAGATCTCAACGAGGGCATGGACTTTGACACCATGGACATCGACCTGGTGAGACCTTTGACCTTTTACTACACACATGGCTTTTGGTTTTTAAAACCTTTTACAGCGAATTATGTGGTGATCCAGAAATATCTCTGTCAAGAAACACTAAATATACTGAACAAAAATATAAACGCAACATGTAAAGTGTTGGTCCCATGTTTCATGAGCTGAAATAAAAGATCCCAGAAATTTTCCATACGCACAGAAAGCTTTTCTCTCAAATGTTGTGCACAAATTTGTTTACATCCTGGTTAGTGAGCATTTCTCCTTTGCCAAGATAATCAATCCACTTGACCAGATGTGGCATATCAAGAAGCTGATTAAACAGCATGATCATTACACAGGTGCACCTTGTGCTGGGGACTATAAAAGGCAGCTCTAAAATGTGCAGTTTTGTCACCCAACACAATGCCACAGATGTCTCAAGTTTTGAGGGAGCGTGCAATTGGCATGCTGACTGCAGGAATGTCCACCAGAGCTGTTTACAGATAATTTAATGTTAATTTCTCTACCATAAGCCGCCTCCAACGTCATTTTAAGCCGGGTGTATGCTACACGACTTTCAAAATCCTAACATCGCTAAACCTCTCACATTAAACGACCATCTTTCCTGTAGTTTTTTTTGTCTTGCCAACTTCGTGGCGCACACATTAAACGATGTGGCACAGACGGGTCACACATTACAAGATTCTTCATTTGGTCTTGAGGATTGTCGATACCATACTGTCTTGCGAAAACAATGTGATGTGATTAGATTGAATGTAGCTACAACGAGCTGTGGCTCACAGCAGCCTCAAACGTTTTCAGACATTCACGCTTGCCATACAGAGTTGAAATACTGTATCTAGCCAACATTTTGAATTTAGTAACGTTGCTTGTGAACTTCAGAGCTGTAACAATTTGATGCTTTGGTTTTAAAGGCAAGTACAAATGCATACTAGTAGTAGTCATGGCTCCTGTGCGAGAGTCTACGCATTCTGGGTGATGCGACACAACGTAATCTCACTGGCTTCTTCTCTGGCGAGCTCTCATTTGGCTATTTCTGATCACCCTTCTCAAAACTTGTCGTTGCACATCTCACACTACAAGAGCATTGCCGATTTTGTGTCAATATCGGGACGTCTGGGACGGCTCAAAGACTAGATCGGTAGCCCCCAGATTGCGTCTCTGACCTGCTCACATTAAACGAGCATCGGTGATGGCCGCGTGCCCCGAGTAGGCAACGACATGCGGATTCTGTCTCCGATCTCAAACGTGTCTAGGATAGCTACATCGGGGTCAAAATGGTGGTGTACACCCGGCTTTAGAGAATTTGGAAGTCGTAACCGACTTCAGTGGGCAAATGCTCACCTTCTTTGGCCACTGGCATGCTGGAGAAGTGTGCTCTTCACGGATGAATCCCGGTTTCAAATGTACCGGGCTGATGTGAACATTGTGAACAGAGTGCCCCATGGTGGCGGTGAGGTTATGGTATGGGCGTAAGCTACGGACAACGAACACAATTGTATTTTATCAATGGCAATTTGAAATGCACAGAGATACCGTGATGAGATCCTGAGGCCCATTGTCGTGCCATTCATCTGCCACCATCACCTCATGTTTCAGCATGATAATGCACAGCCCCATGTCGCAAGGATCTGTACACAATTCCTGGAAGCTGAAAATGTCCCATGCTCGCTAGACATTTCACCCATTGAGCATGTTTGGGTTCCTCTGGATCGACATGTACGACTGCGTGTTCTAGTTCACGCCAATATCCAGCAACTTTGCACAGCCATTGAAAAGGAGTGGGACAACATTCCACAGTCTATAATCAACAGCCTGATCAACTCTTATGCGAAGATGTCTCGCTGCATGAGGCAAATGGTGGTCACACCAGATTTGTTATGGTATCTGTGACCAACAGATGCATATCTGTATTCCCAGTTATGTGAAATCCATATATTAGGGTCTAATTCATTTATTTCAATTGACAGATTTTCTTAAATGAACTGTAACTCAGTAAAATCTTTGAAATTGTTGCATGTTGAGTTTTATATTTTTGTTCAGTGTATAATTATCACAATCAGCTCATATAGGTAGAATTAAAATGTTTTCATATTTGTTTCTCTCTCCTTTCTCCAGCCCCCCTCTAAGAACAGGAGAGAGAGATCAGAGCTGAAACCAGACTACTTTGACCCTGGTTCCATCATGGACGAGTCTGTAAGTAACTCTTCTTTTATACTCATAACCATTATTACTTTATAGTAGTACTCTTCCTTATACATACACAGGGCTCTAAATTAAACATTTTCACTGGTAATACTGGTGCTCCCAACTTAAAGTTAGGAGCACCTCGATGAAATTTAGGAGCACCAGAAAATAATATATATTTTTTAATTGATTGAAATACAACCTATATGAATTCTAGCTATGTTTAAAGCACATATTGTGCCCTAGAATCTAATATGTAACGAGCTCCTGGGTGTCACAGCGGTCAAAAGTGCTGCACCGCAGTGCTAAGGCGCCACTACAGCCTGAGGTTCGATCCCAGGGATTAAATGCTGAAGACTGATTTGGTTGAATACATTCCTTTCGCTTTTTCTGTTGGAAAGCCTGGGAAGTTCCCCTCAGGAAGATGACGAAAAGGGGTGGGGTCTAGTAATAATATAATAATAATAATAATAATAATATGCCATTTAGCAGACGCTTTTATCCAAAGCGACTTACAGTCATGCGTGCATACATTTTTGTGTATGGGTGGTCCCGGGGATCGAACCCACTACCCTGGCGTTACAAGCGCCGTGCTCTACCAGTTGAGCTACAGAGGACCAGCAACAAGCTAGCATGCATAAGATACAAACTAACGCCGCATAGGCTACTTTGTCCGACACGGTAGGAAAACAAAACGTTAAAACAAGTAAATGCCTCTCTTGAGGGGAAACAATTTTACTCCGTGCCAATCAAATGCTTCATTTCTGCTCGGAGACAATCAAATCCAAGCATTGACAGCCAGCGCTGCATTCAAACACACAATCCCAATACTGGAAGGGTGGCTCAGCCTCACTATAATAATACCTAAGGCATGTTGTTGTCTCTCGAGTGGCGCAGTGGTCTAAGGCACTGCATCGCAGTGCTAGCTGTGCCACTAGAGATCCTGGTTCGAATCCAGGCTCTGTCGTAGCCGGCCGCGACTGGGAAACCCATGGGGCGGCGCACAATTGGCCCAGCGTCGTCCAGGGTAAGGGAGGGAATGGCCGGCAGGGATGTAGCTCAGTTGGTAGAGCAAAAATAAAATAAACATGTATGCACTCACTAACTGTAAGTCGCTCTGGATAAGAGCGTCTGCTAAATGACTAAAATTTAAAATGTAAATGTTGTTGCTAAGTGCTTTTACAGATGTGTAATGACACCTTTTCTCTCTGCAGGTCCTTGGAGTGTCCATGTTTTAAACTGGTCTTTGTAGACGGAGAGAAGAGGAGAGGCATAGTGTATTTATGGAGAAGTTAAGATGCAGATCAGGAGTCTTCTTTCTCTGGTTTATCCTCCATGGTCTAACACACACACAGTGTTGCTCGCTCAGAGGGGACTGAATGAAAACAAAATACTTTTCTAATCCTTGGGTAAGCTTTCCCCTTTCAGTTAGTGGCAAACCAGTTCCAAACCTAGAGGAATCCTCGAGACGTTTAGTCTGAAGAATGTTCCATAATTCTAGAATGATTTATTTTTCTTCCAACTGGAGATGAAATGAGTTCTAACGTAAGAGCCTTTCGTTTTTCAATGTGTTCTAACCCTGTCTCTATGCTAGTATAGTGAGTAACCCGGTGTGGTGTAGTAATTTATAAACAGATTGTTAGTAGAAAGCTAGCTAGCAGTGCTGTGGTATTAGTGGATGGACATGGTCTTTATGCTGTTTTCCTTTCCCCCGTGTTGGACTGTCAGTAGAATCTGTTGGTTCTGTGGTTGTGATGACAACTGCTGGTGGTTCTGTTGGTGACCTGTTGAATAGATCAGCTGTAATGGTAATGGATGTAGCTGCACACATCCAACCCTTGGTCCAAGTAAAGGGCATAACTGTTTTCCAAGAGCAGATTCCTTCATACGAAACGAGTAGAAATAACCCCACACGGTTGTAAATGCTTCAGGATAGTTTCTTGAAGGTCTCTTCGTCATATCCGACTGTGTGTGGGTCCGGTGTTTCTATTCAGTCTGACTGAGGACCCCTGAGGTTGCTGAGAAGAGGCCCAGGGTGCGTCTCAAAAGTAGTTCACTATTTAGGGAATAGGGTGCCATTTGGGACGCAGGCCCAGTGTTTAACAAGGAACTAAGCTGTCACACAAGTCCTGAAGCTTACCCAAAGATTTGGACCCTTCTCCCCATCTGTAGAGACTTCTCTCCCGACGGACAGCGAGGCGATTTTCTCTCTGGTAGTGCCACCGCTGTGCTGACTCGGAGACAAGCAAGCAGCATGTTAATACACAGAAAATACATTTCTCCCTCTCCAGAAAATCCAGCACATTTACTGTTGAAATAGCTATCTCTAAATTTTAAATAAAGTTATATATGAATCGGTGCTGTTTTTATAACTGCATTTTTTAAATTAATGTTCAACATAAAAAGTTAAGGTTTCAGAAATGTGTAAGTAAAACTGTTTGAAATGAAAAGCATGTGTAGTCATGCGGCAAGGAAGATTTTTAAATTTGTATTTTTGTTTTTTCTTCGTCTTAATAACGTCTTGGGGTTTCTACCTTTTTTTTCCTAAGTGTAAATTAGTTTGGACTCATCATGGAGAAAAAAAATTTGACTTGTGAAATCTCAGCTTTATGGTTTTCACCTTCAACATCATGAGTAATAATGTCCTATCGCGAAACTCCACAATATGAAGCTGTATAACTAACTTAAAGCCAGTCATCATTCTAATCCTATAGAAAGGTTGAGGTTGGGTTCATCCCAAATGGAACCCTAGTGCCCTCACCAGGGCCTATATTCCCTCTTGGCCCTGGTCAAAAGTAGTGCACTATATAGGGAATAGGGTGCCATTTGGGACATTTATCAACAGCAGCAGCACTCTGGCAGCTAGACAAAGCTTAAATGTGACATTAACTATTATGTCGTCCATAAGTTTTAATGAAATGTTTTGTCTACTGAGGTAAATCTATCTACTTTAATCATTCCATGCCTGAGCCTTAAACATGCTATAGTGGAAGGAAATCAACTCCCCTGTCCAAGAAACTGCCCCTAGCCCCATAGAAATAGTATTACTAGAATAAAGTTGCTCTGGTCTGTGTCGTTTTTGCCTATTCTAGTAATTCTGTGCCTATACCCATAGGTACCTGTGTATATCTGATAGGAATGGATAAGTAAGGTATAAGCAATTTGGCTTCATCCCAGCTAGTCTATCAGGGGGGAAAGGTGAAGCTACTACCGTATTGCTTATACCCATCGGATTACTTCAGATCTACACTAGCACCTAGGGGTTAAGGGTTGAGGTAGCCTTGGAAAGCTTCTGTAGACGAGATTTGGAAGGATGGCCTCGCGAGACTAGGGTCGAGGGTTGTAAGGTATGTTTCTGGACAGGTCCTAAATCATTTTTTCTCACTATTCTTCCGTGTCAGAGAGGTAACCATGAAAGGTGATTATTGGTGTTATGATGACAGAAAACATTAAAGATGGCCCAGATGTGATGTCGATGAAGTAGATATAACAGCCTGTGTGTGTTTTACCTAATTATTATTTCATGTAAGTAAATACTTTGGAGTAAAAATTACTGTGGCTTTTGTTTTGTCACTAACTACCACTACATCGGTATAATTCCTTTATTTGATCCTTACTGTATATAAAACAAACATCAAGCTTTATTTTCATTTGTTGTGTTTTTCGGTTTTTGGCCATTTATGTATGTTGCATTTTTTCATATATATATACACACTCTTCCGCGATATTGTTTGTTCCCCATCCTATTGCCACTCACTCTCAGATTTGTACATGTCTGGAGACAGTCACTTTTTGAATAAAAGTCAACCAACTCGACATGAGTGCTGTGATCTATTTAATCAGTTTGCATTGTTTGAAAATAAACAATTTTAGTTTATTTAACCACAGCTACTCATCGCCTCTCCTCAGAAATGAGAACACCCTATTCCCTACACTACCTATGGCCAGAGCCCCGTGCACTATTTACATTGTAGTCATTTAGCAGACGCTCTTATCCAGAGCGACTTACAGTTTGTGAGTGCATACATTTTCATACTGGCCACAACCCTGGCGTTGGAAGCGCCATGCTCTACCAACTGAACTACACCGGGGGCTTGTAATGATTGGAATTGAAAAGTATTGTCAATTGTGGCAACACTCCGTTTGTTTTACAACGTGTTAATGTCTTATGCCACCTACTGGTCTTAAAGTCTTATGCCACCTACTATTAAATCGTAGACATGTAGGTATAATTCTAAAAAGCCATAGCCTTATACCAACAGCAGAGGGAAGCAGAGTACTGAGAAACAGCAACAATCCGGAAAATGTATATGTTACTGTGAAAAACAGGATAGTTTAGTTCAATCAAATGGTGCATGTACAGATTCAACAACATGTTTGAAAATTAAAGATTATTTGGGACAAATACTATGTACTTAGTTCTAGTTTAACCTGATATTATTATTTTCTGTGCATTGTTCTGCACTATATAGGCAATAGGGGGCCATTTTGAATGCACATACAGTGAGGGAAAAAAGTATTTGAGCCCCTGCTGATTTTGTACGTTTGCCACTGACAAAGACATGATCAGTCTATAATTTTAATGGTAGGTTTATTTGAACAGTGAGAGACAGAATAACAACAAAAAATCCAGAAAAACCAATGTAAAAAATGTTATAAATTGATTTGCATTTTAATGAGGGAAATAAATATTTGACCCCTCTGCAAAACATGACTTAGTACTTGGTGGCAAAACCCTCGTTGGCAATCACAGAGGTCAGACGTTTCTTGTAGTTGGCCACCAGGTTTGCACACATCTCAGGAGGGATTTTGTTCCACTCCTCTTTGCAGATCTTCTCCAAGTCATTAAGGTTTCGAGGCTGACGTTTGGCAACTCGAACCTTCAGCTCCCTCCACAGATTTTCTATGGGATTAAGGTCTGGAGACTGGCTAGGCCACTCCAGGACCTTAATGTGCTTCTTCTTGAGCCACTCTTTTGTTGCCTTGGCTGTGTGTTTTGGGTCAGTGTCATGCTGGAATACCCATCCATGACCCATTTTCAATGCCCTGGCTGAGGGAAGGAGGTTCTCACCCAAGATTTGACGGTACATGGCCCCGTCCATCGTCCCTTTGATGCAGTGAAGTTGTCCTGTCCCCTTAGCAGAAAAACACCCCCAAAGCATAATGTTTCCACCTCCATGTTTGACGGTGGGGATGGTGTTCTTGTGGTCATGGGCAGCATTCCTCCTCCTCCAAACACGGCGAGTTGAGTTGATGCCAAAGAGCTTGATTTTGGTCTCATCTGACCACAACACTTTCACCCAGTTCTCCTCTGAATCAGTCAGATGTTCATTGGCAATCTTCAGACGGCCCTGTATATGTGCTTTCTTGAGCAGGGGGACCTTGCGGGCGCTGCAGGATTTCAGTCCTTCACGGCGTAGTGTGTTACCAATTGCTTTCTTGGTGACTATGGTCCCAGCTGCCTTGAGATCATTGACAAGATCCTCCCGTGTAGTTCTGGGCTGATTCCTCACCGTTCTCATGATCATTGCAACTCCACAAGGTGAGATCTTGCATGGAGCCCCAGGCCGAGGGAGATTGACAGGTCTTTTGTGTTTCTTCCATTTGCGAATAATCGCACCAACTGTTGTCACCTTCTCACCAAGCTGCTTGGCAATGGTCTTGTAGCCCATTCCAGCATGTGTAGATCTACAATCTTGTCCCTGACATCCTTGTAGAGCTCTTTGGTCTTGGCCATGGTGTAGAGTTTGGAATCTGATTGATTGATTGCTTCTGTGGACAGGTGTATTTTATACAGGTAACAAACTGAGATTAGGAGCACTCCCTTTAAGAGTGTGCTCCTAATCTCAGCTCGTTACCTTAATAAAAGACACCTGGGAGCCAGAGATCTTTCTGATTGAGAGGGGGTCAAATACTTATTTCCCTCATTAAAATGCAAATCAATTTATTACATTTTTGACATGCGTTTTTCTGGATTTTTTTGTTGTTATTCTGTGTCTCACTGTTCAAGTAAACCTACCATTAAAATTATAGACTGATCATTTCTTTGTCAGTGGGCAAACGTACAAAATCAGCAGGGGATCGAATACTTTTTCCCCTCACTGTAAATCCCAGACCTAAAAATGTTTGTTTTCTTGTTTTAATTTATCAAGTGTCAGTCAGAGTAGCCTTTGAAGCCCAGGCTTCTCACGTTCTGTTCTTCTCATGAGTCAACGAGACAGAGTTTGGAAGGGTGGCCCCGTCACGAGACTTGTCAGAGCTGCTTTGCCTGTGTTCAGTATGTGTATATAGCTGGTGTGTTCCTGTGAATGGATTGAGCAGGCTGTGTTCAGTGTATATAGCTGGTGTGTTCGTGTGAATGGATTGAGCAGGCTGTGTTCAGTGTATATAGCTGGTGTGTTCCTGTGAATGGATTGAGCAGGCTGTGTTCAGTGTATATAGCTGGTGTGTTCCTGTGAATGGATTGAGCAGGCTGTGTTCAGTGTATATAGCTGGTGTGTTCCTGTGAATGGATTGAGCAGGCTGTGTTCAGTGTATATAGCTGGTGTGTTCCTGTGAATGGATTGAGCAGGCTGTGTTGCCTTTTTAAGTGTATACATTGTACGTGCCTAGCTACTCTTAACAGACAGTGTAGATTCACCACAAGAAAATCAAAGAGCAACGTCCATCCCACTTTTGATATTCTACTAACTAGTATGTCATTCCATGTAACGCTCCCATCTTTCTACGTTGTGCGTGTCCTGTGTTTGTTTATCTCCTACCTACAGTTACAAGTTATGCAGAGCACAGCTCTCCCATGCTGGGAGCAATCAGCTGTGTCTGTCGAGGGGGAGATGGAGGGAGTCGATGGCTGTTATCATAAAAGAGAGTCTGGCAGTAGATGAAAGGCTGTGGAGGCCTCTATTAAACCGCTCTAAAGAGAATCTCAGATCAATGGCTGCTCGTTAGAATGGTGCAGGGAACGAGGGAAGGGGTGAATAAAAGAGGGGTGAAGGGAAGGGATCCATTCAGCTCCATTCACTACAGCTGCTGTCTGTGATCTGGTGAATGGTGCAGGGAAGGAAAGAGGGTTGAAGTGAAGGGAAGGGTTCCATTCAATACGGTACTTGTCTGACAGGTCTGGAGAGGCCTGTCCTCCTTCCATCAAACATCTCTCTCATCCCTCCTTGTAGAAGGACAAAGTACCGCTGTGTAGGGAAACTAAAAGGGTTCCTTTCTCAGTCTTGAACTTACTCAAACACGTGTGTGTGTGTGTCCGTGAGCATGTGTGTCCGTGATCCCGGTCAGTGCTCTGCTCTGGTGTGTGTCCGTGATCCCGGTCAGTGCTCTGCTCTGGTGTGTGTACGTGAATGTCTAGAATCTCTCTCACTGCCCTGCTCTGGTGCGTGTTGACAGGATCAGGGCTGAGGGGTTAAATCCCAGCCTGGCAGTTCTTCCAGCTGCAGAGGCCAGAGATATGGCTTATATTTACTCCTGATAACCCGAGGGCCCCCTCTGCGTACCAAATGGCACCCTGTTCCCTATTTTGTGCACTACTTTTGACCAGGGCCCATAGGAACTATATAGGGAATAGGGTGCCATTTGGGACCGAACCCTTCAGACCAGCAATCTGAAGCCTGGGCAGTGGACTTTAGCGGATGCTGGGCAGGTCATGGGAGGTCTGAGAACTGGGTTAAGTAAGGGGTCAGTTAGAATAATAAAACAGCCAGACAGTTACTCCGATCTCTGTTCTATTCCGGAAATAACAGTTCAATGTGCATCCTTTCTGTAATTTAATCGATTAGAAGCAGTTAGTGTTAAAACAAAGCCTGTAACATTTTGTCTGTAGGCTGCACCTCAAAGGGTTAAATCCATAGGATTCTAATTCCGTGGTTAAATCATTAATGAAGTAATCAGTTTTAATCTCGCTGGGGTTGTCAGGGCAGATGGAAGAGAATAATAATTCACTAGCCTCCTCTTTGGCCTTAGTTGAGAGAATGCCAAGAGAGTGCAAAGCTGTCATCAAGGCAAAGGGTGGCTACTTTGAAGAATATAAAATATATTTCGATATGTTTAACACTTTTTTGGTTACTACATGATTCCATATGTGTTATTTCATAGTTTTGATGTCTTCACTATTATTCTACAATGTAGAAAATAGTAAAAATAAAGAAAAACCCTTGGAATGAGTAGGTGTGTCTAAACTTTTGACTGCTACTGTAGGTCCATTATAATTGACACATACAGTTGAAGTCGGAAGTTTACATACACTTAGGTTGGAGTCATTAAAACTCGTTTTCCAACCACTCCACACATTTCTTGTTAACAAACTATAGTTTTGGCAAGTCAGTTAGGACATCTACTTTGTGCATGACACAAGTAATTTTTCCAACAATTGTTTACAGACAGATTATTTCACATATAATTCACAATTCCAGTGGGTCAGAAGTCACTAAGTTGACTGTGCCTTTAAACAGCTTGGAAAATTCCAGAAAAGGATGTAATGGCTTTAGAAGCTTCTGATCGGCTAATTAACATAATTTGAGTCAATTGGAGGTGTACCTGTAGATGTATTTCAAGGCCTACCTTCAAATTCAGTGCCTCTTTGCTTGACATCATGGGAAAATCAAAACAAATCATCCAAGACCTCAGAAAAAAAGATTGTAGACCTCCACAAGTCTGGTTCATCCTTGGGAGCAATTTCCAAATGCCTGAAGGTACCACGTTCATCTGTACAAAAAATAGTACGCAAGTATAAACACCATGGGACCACGCAGCCATCATACCACTCAGGAAGGAGACACGTTCTGTCTCCTAGAGATGAACGTACTTTGGTGCGAAAAGTGCAAATCAATCCCAGAACAACAGCAAAGGACCTTGTGAAGATGCTGGAGGAAACAGGTACAAAAGTATCTATATCCACAGTAAAACGAATCCTATATCGACATAACCTGAAAGGCCGCTCAGCAAGGAAGAAGCCACTGCTACAAAACCGCCATAAAAAAGCCAGACTACGGTTTGCAACTGCACATGGGGACAAAGATCTTACTTTTTGGAATAATGTCCTCTGGTCTGATGAAACAAAATATAACTGTTTGACCATAATGACCATCGTTATGTTTGGAGGAAAAAGGGGGTTGCTTGCAAGCCGAAGAACACCATCCCAACCGTGAAGCACGGGGCTGGCAGCATCATGCTGTGAGGGTGCTTTGCTGCAGGAGGGACTGGTGCACTTCACAAAATAGATGGCATCATGAGGAAGGAAAATTATGTGGATATATTGAAGCAACATCTCAAGACATCAGTCAGGAAGTTAAAGCTTGGTCGCAAATGGGTATGCTGACCCCAAGCATACTTCCAAAGTTGTGGCAAAATGGCTTAAGGACTAACAAAGTCAAGGTATTGGAGTGGCCATCACAAAGCCCTGACCTCAATCCTATAGAACATTTGTGGGCAGAACTGAAAAAGCGTGTGCGAGCAAGGAGGCCTACAAACCTGACTCAGTTATACCAGCTCTGTCAGGAGGAATGGGCCAAAATTCACCCAACTTATTGTGGGAAGCTTGTGGAAGGCTACCCGAAACGTTTGACCCAAGTTAAACAATTTAAAGGCAATGCTACCAAATACTAATTGAGTGTATGTAAACTCCTGACCCACTGGGAATGTGATGAAAGAAATAAAAGCTGAAATTCTATCATTCTCTCTACTATTATTCTGACATTTCACATTCTTAAAATAAAGTGGTGATCCTAACTGACCTAAAACAGGGAATTTTTACTAGGATTAAATGTCAGGAATTGTGAAAAACTGAGTTTAAATGTATTTGGCTAAGGTGTATGTAAACTTCCGACTTCAACAGTACTTTCTATTTAGTCTTTGACATTTAAGTGTGGCCTGGAGTTTTTTTTAAACACAAAATAATAATCCCTCACCCCTCCCCCCAAAACAAATATGGGCTGGATTGAATGGCGTAGTTACTTCTGGTATAAACGCACCAAGCGATTATTTTGTTTTTAGTGGTGATGTGTGTAGATGGACCATAGAGATCCTGCAGACAGAGAGAGAGCAAGCCAGAGAGAAAGCAAGCTCTTTGTAGCTAAGAGAGCCCCTGAAACCTTTGCTTCTTATTAAAACCTCACAGAGTTAGTCCCTGGGTGTGTGTGCTCTCCTTAAAATGTGTGTTTGTGTCCCGGCGTGACGTCAGTGAGACTGACAGTGACACGTTAATCAAGGGACTCAGGACTGTGACCTGACAGCTGATGGGAACAAGTGGGTTCAGACAGCTACGATACCGCTCTGTCTCTCTCTCTCACGCACACAAACAACCCTCCGTCCCTCTGTCTTCTGCTGAACCCCCCCCCCCCCCCTCTCTCTCTCCAGCCCCCTCTCTCTCTCTCCAGCCCCCTCTCTCTATCTCCAGCCCCCTCTCTCTCTCTCCAGCCCCCTCTCTCTCTCTCCAGCCCCCTCTCTCTATCTCCAGCCCCCTCTCTCTCTCTCCAGCCCCCTCTCTCTCTCTCCAGCCCCCTCTCTCTCTCTCCAGCCCCCTCTCTCTCTCTCCAGCCCCCTCTCTCTCTCTCTCCAGCCCCCTCTCTCTCTCTCCAGCCCCCTCTCTCTCTCTCCAGCCCCCTCTCTCTCTCACACACTCACGCACTATCACTCACTAACCCCAATCTAAAATGTGAGTGTGACCTAACGGCAGACAGTAAGTAGCCTGAGTGACCTAACGGCAGACAGTAAGTAGCCTGAGTGACCTAAAGGCAGACAGTAAGTAGCCCGAGTGACCTAAAGACAGACAGTAAGTAGCCTGAGTGACCTAAAGACAGACAGTAAGTAGCCCGAGTGACCTAAAGGCAGACAGTAAGTAGCCCGAGTGACCTAAAGACAGACAGTAAGTAGCCCGAGTGACCTAAAGACAGACAGTAAGTAGCCCGAGTGACCTAAAGGCAGACAGTAAGTAGCCTGAGTGACCTAAAGACAGACAGTAAGTAGCCTGAGTGACCTAAAGACAGACAGTAAGTAGCCTGAGTGACCTAAAGACAGACAGTAAGTAGCCTGAGTGACCTAAAGACAGACAGTAAGTAGCCTGAGTGACCTAAAGACAGACAGTAAGTAGCCTGAGTGACCTAAAGACAGACAGTAAGTAGCCTGAGTGACCTAAAGACAGACAGTAAGTAGCCCGAGTGAGAGTCTTCCTCTAGAATGGAAACAGTCCTTCAGGCCATGAAGCCATCAAAGGAGGGACATGTGTTGGTGTAAAACACACCGATGTGAGATCTGATAGAGAGGAGGAGGCTGTCTGACTCATTTCCTACAGCAATTATGAATCGGTTACTTTTTGAGGGTGGTACTATAGTAACTTTGATTCAGTGAAATGAGAAGGATGCTTCCTGAAGCGATTATGAGTGAGGCTGTGAGAGAGGGGGACGTCTGAGCTGCAATCAGACTTCTTCTAAACAGGAAGTGGTTTTATTTTACTCTTATTGTGGCTGTGCTGAAATCAAAGCTGCATGAATCACTGCAATAACAATTTCAGAGCCTCATAACCCCAGAATAACAACTGTGTGTGTTCCTCTCCAGTTGTTAATGTGTGTGTGTGTGTGGTATTGATTGCAGCTAGAATGGGCGAGTCACAAGTCGGCCACGTACTACCCATAATCCTCTCCTCTAGATAACGAGGGGTTAACCATTTGATCCTCCGCATTCCGAAAGGCTCCACTCATACGTGTGTGTGTCTGTCTGATGAAGGCCATTGTTGTCGAAACGTCAAATTTTAACCAAGTAGTAAGAGTTGTTAACCAAGAGTTTTTAATATTGAGCGAGTGTCTCAGGCTACTTTTTCTGATGTTAATGTAATTTTGGGCTGTACCTCTTAAACCCCTTGAAGCGATCTGTTTACTCCAGTCCTGAGCAGAATGATGATTAGGAAACAACTTTCTACAACACATCTTCTATAGCACAAACCAATACGAATACTAGCAATGATGCAATGAGCAACACAGTGGATTACCTGTAAGACATCAACCTTCTAGAAACGTATACAGGCTACTGAGACTGGCCAGTGACAGCTGGGATAGGTTTTATCAGAAAGCAATAAACTAGAATTTCTTAGATTTTATTCACTGTGGTACTGCTGACCTCATGCCTTGGCCATGTCTCGCAGTGATGATGTCATAGTTTCAGTGTTTGCTGAGTGTAAATATGTGATAGAGAACCACAGACCTCAGTCTCGGGGTGTAGCACCATGTTTCTGTTCATGTAGAATGTGGACCACAGGTCTGTGTTCCAAATTGCAGCCTATTCCCTTTATAGAACACTACTTTTGACCAGAGCCCATAGGGAATAAGGAACAGCAGGGTGCCATTTGGGACGGTTCCAGTGGTCAACTGTCCTCTTGGAGAGCTAGGTCTGCAGGCTTTTGTTTCAGCCCTGCTGTGAATTTGATTTGCCCCTCTGTAGAAGACCTACAACACAAATCTATGGACTCTAGCTCCAGTATACAATTACTAAATATTATAATGTAAGTGTAAATGCCTGCTGTCTTTCTGCTCTGATGTTAGTCTGCTGGTGATCTATCGGTTGATCTCTCCTCAACCATTAGGGGGCAACGTTGATTATAAAAATGCATGGGCTCAAACCTATAGTGAACACACACACACTAGTGCAGTTATGCACGCAAACACACACAATCACACAGACACACACATACAAAAACACATTGGCACAGAAACACACACACACACACACACACACACAGGGGGCACAGATATGGACATGATCAATTAAGTGTCTAGCATTTCTACCATCAATGGACAGCCCCTATTGCATGGATCATCAACTACCTTCAGCCAGCAAGCCAATGTTTTCTTGAGTGGATGGTCATGGAACATAATTACAAGTTATTTGCAGACTGCAAATTGACCAAAAGAAACCCAAACAGATATAATATTTGACTAAAACATAATCATTTCAAACCTTGCTTACATTTGTATATGATCACATATATCTCTCTATTACATGTGGGAATACTTTGGAACAGATTTTTTTTGCTCAGAAAACTTGGGTGGCCGCAGACTGCCAGTTAAGGAACACTGCCCTATTGTGTATAACAATACGTTCCCATGAAGTTCATTGTCTGACCTTGTGATGCTTAGACTGAGATTCAGGGGTCAATTCACACCACTCTTTTTGAATAAAACATGCTTGAAATAGCCTAAAGATTAAAAAATAATTTTAATTGTGCTAATTTTTCCCTATGTGATTTCTAATGGGTAAGCCATTGCATTAGCCTACATGTTTACTTTTGCAATGTTCACACATATATTTATTTTAAAGAGGGGAAAGTTTTAAATGGGTATCAGAGAAATGGACTGTGGTAATGGACTGGAGAAACACACAAACACCGCTGCCCGAGTTCCGGACAGAGCTATCTGATTGGTTGCGGTGGATGATATCGTGAGCTGTCAACCGCGCGCCCGGGCATCAGGTTACGGTACAGCCGTTTAGCTCGAGGAGAGGAGCAAAGCGGGGGACGTCGGGTTCCACGCAGTGAACGAGAGAGAGAGACAGAGGAGGGAGAGAGAGCAAGTCCTGACCCTTGGTAGACTAGACCACTTCTAACTGTGCGTCCCTAGTCTACTAGCCTACTGCACAATAAATAACTAGACTCGGGGACAAAGAGGACATAGCGAAAGCCCGGCCTACTGCTGCATGGTGGGCATCCGGGCAGTGTGTTGAAGAATGCAGGCTCTAGCTCAATCGGACCTCTCACATGTTCTAGGACGAATAGAGAATAGGAGAGGAGAGGGGGAGCGCATGAGGGGAAAGGAAATATTTACTACATTAACTGACCGCAGTTTCCCTGCTCTGGAGAAGGGAGGGCCGAGGAGAAGAGACGGATAAAGTGTGTTCTGACGGGAGTGCTGCTGATGGAGTTCGAACTGATGATTGCGTGTTGTCATCTATTCTATGAAAGAGAGTGACAGGTACAGAGAGCGTTGCTTGGAGATATTATTTACCTGACAAAGACATCGGCCGATAGGCTACGCTTCTGAAGGCAGAAATAGCCTAGCCTGCAGAGAAACCTCGGTATAGGTTACCTGATCTAACGAGGAACCGGATCGGTGTGACATTAGGGACAAAGACGAGAATAAAGAACTTCCCCCGTTTCTCAACTGCAGGTCAACCGGATCACATCCCGCCTTGAACCTCTTAAAACCGTAATTTAGTGCCAACGGCTGTTGACACGAGCGCTTTGCGGACAGCGGAGGTTTAAACGGGGATCTGAAGACACACCGGACAGAGAGACATGTATCTAACATCGACCTCACATGCACCCGACTGACAAACACACGAGCCACAGAAGAAAGCGGTAGATAGCGTCTGCTGCCCTGCCACGCGCACTGCGGCTCCGACGCTCGGCTCACTCTATCTCCCGGTTGTGAGAATGGCAGGGGTCGCGTGCTGGAAGTGTTACCTCTGGATCTTTATTGTCGTATTTAGGTCGACGTTACCTTCTGACGCCAAATCACTGAAAACTATTATCTGGAGCACTCAGAATGCCAAGTAAGTGTCATATTTAAACTCAATAGTGTCAAATTTGGCAAACTCGTTGTGTGTGTGGAGAAGGGAAAGTTAAGAACCGTCTTCAAATTCACTATTTTCCAATGATGATGACACATCAAGTTGGCACCCAATGATACGATCAGAAATCAGAACAATATGTTATGGATAGCATTGTGTATTTGGCACATTCCTTAAAGCTAGGATGGGCCTGGAGAAATGTAACCACTCTCAAATTCATAGTCAGAGCTATGGATGCAAGGACTGACCATCCATGATATCAACATGATAGTTTTAACATGTTTTGAGTCTTGTTTATGTTTACTTTGTTTACAAACATTGGAGTAAAAGTAAAACAAGCATAGGCTATATTTTGGCTTCTGATGGGGTACGACAGTTGAACTAAGCTCATGAGGCATCTATAAGTTATATTCTTCATGAATCAATAGGCTATCATTCATTTATAAGAAGGGATGGATATTAAGATATCCTGCGCCACAATGTCTGGCTCCCGAGTGGCGCAGCGGTCTGAGGCACTGCATCTCAGTGCTTGAGGCGTCACTACAGACCCCCTGGTTCGATTCCAGGCTGTATCACAACCGGCGGTGATTGGGAGTCCCATAGGGCGGCGCACAATTGGCCCAGCGTCGGCCGGTGTAGGCCGTCATTGCAAATAGGAATTTGTTTTTAACTGAGTTAAAATAAAATAAAAAAATAACCTGGCTAGTGAAATTGTTGTGTCTTTTCAAATATTGCATGGCACATTTATTGGACCCGGGCTAGTAAAATGTGCAGTCTACTAGCCCGTTTGGCTAGTGCCCAAAATTCATAAATTCCATCCCTGTTTATAAATAAAAAAATTGATGTAGCAGCTAAGGATTATAGGTTTAAGACAGTGGTATTTAACCGGCGGTACTGCCGGTGGTCAGCGGAAATATATATATTTTAAAAGTGGAATGAATATGTTTTAATGAATATTGCTAGCAACAACATAGTAAACGAATTTTGAATTATATACCTACAGTAGAAAAGAGGAGAAAATCTTATTTCTAATTTACATTTGAGTCATTTAGCAGACGCTCTTATCCAGAGCGACTTACAGTTAGTGAGTGCATACATTTTCATACTAGCCCCCCGTGGGAATCGAACCCACAACCCTGGCGTTGCAAGCACCATGCTCTACCAACTGATGATGTCAACTTCACTTCTCAACTCCAAATGTTAAGCAAATTACACTCACTTTGAAAAAGCACCCGCAAATAGGCTGCCAGTGCAGCAAGTAACCCTAACCTTTTTTTTTTTTTACCAGCTAAACAGCTCCTTTTAGCGAATGTGTGTTTGGAGTTACCTTTCTAGCTAATAGGCTATATTAGAGTTTACACTTCCTCTTCCAGTTATAATGTGGGGAGGTCAAAATAATGAAAAACTATCCACCAAATCTATTCATTTTTAAATATTGATTATTTCTCCTTGCCTTTTCATTCACCTGATGATAAGTCAAGACATAATATATATATATATATATATATATATATATATATATTTTTTGCTAAAGTATGATGGGAGTCCCTGGGTCGCCGGTTTGCCTGGGAGGGGGTCCCTGGGCAAGAAAATGTTGAAGACCCCTGCTTTAAGCTATAACAGAGTCCCAATATGTGCAGTATTTTCCTCTCCAACTCTCCAATTTATGGTAGAATGAACAGCGCGCGCAGGCAGCGGAATGAGAAGAGAAAAAAAAGCCACCGGCGAACGGTGCCAAGTGTGTCAAGGTGTACTGTAGGCAAGCTCCCAGCTTGCGCAACTCACTCAAGGAAATAAAATGTCTCTCCAGTTAGTCTCAAACTCTGAACATGCCCTGGCGAGAGAGAAAGCCTTGCCTGTGCACGCGCTGTGCAAGCTAGGGCTTCCAGCACACACACTTTCCTAATTATAGTTTCAGAGAGCCGTCTCGAGCCTACTGGCAATAAAATAATGTGTTCTGGTAACGTTTATCACTCACAGACTGAGTCTCTCTCTCTACACCCACATCACATGACCCATTTATGGAAATCATTTTCTGCAGCGTTCTTTTCGTCTCTTTTCTCCTCTTTTCTCCTATTTTCTCCTCTCCTCTCCTCTCCTCTCCTCTCCTCTCCTCTCTTCCCCTCCCCTCCCCTCTCTGTTATTTTTAACCAAATATTACAAATGCGATAAACTCTAGCCGTTATTTTTAACCAAATATTACAAATGCGATTTGACTTGCCATTTAGATCAAACAACTTGGGTGAACTGTTGGAATCATGGAAATATAATGATTATTCTAAATATATATTTAGAATGTACACTGGGTCCGGCTTATTCACCTGTGGGATCATCTGAGACCAGCCACCCGGACAGCTGATGAAACTGTGGGTTTGCACAACCGAAGAATTTGCTGATGTCAACGTGGTGGCGTAGGAGTTATGGCAGGCTTAAGCTACGGACAATGAACACAATTGCATTTTATCAATGGCAATTTGAATGCACAGAGATACCGTGACGAGACCCTGACCCCCATTGCTGTGCCATTCATCCGCCGCCATCACCTCATGTTTCAGTATGATAATGCACAGCCCAATGTCGCAAGGATCTGTACACAATTCCTGGAAGCTGAAAATGTCCTGCATACTCACCAGACGTGTCACCCATTGAGCATGTGTGGGATGCTCTGGATTGACGTGTATGGCAGCGTGCTCCAGTTCTTGCCAATATCCATCAACTTTGCGTGGGACAACATTCCATAGGCAACAATCAACAGCCTTATCAACTCTATGCAAAGGAGATGTGTCGCACTGAATGAGGCAAATGGTGGTCACACCAGATACTGAGTGGTTTTCTGATCCACTCACATACCTTTTTCTTAAGGTATCTGTGACCAACAGATGCATATCTGTATTCCCAGTCATGTGAAATCCATAGATTAGGGCCTAATGAATTTATTTCAATTGACACATTTCCTTATATGAACTGTAACTCAGTAAATTCTTTGAAATTGTTTCATGTTGCGTTTGTATTTTTGTTCAGTGTATAACAATGGTGTGGCAGATCACATTTAACAAATCAAACATTTAAAAACTGTTATAGACATGAAGGTCAGTCAATCCGGAAAAATTCAAGAACTTTGAAAGTTTCTTCAAATGCAGTCGCAAAAACCATCATGCGTTATGATGAAACTGGCTCTCATGAGAACCGCTACAGGAAAGGAAGACCCAGAGTTACCTCTGCTGCAGAGGATAAATTCATTAGAGTTACCAGCCTCAGAAATTGCAGCCCAAATAAATGCTTCACAGAGTTCAAGTAACATACACATCTCAACATCAACTGTTAAGAGGAGACTGCGTGAATCAGGCCTTCATGGTCGAATTGCTGCAAAGAAACCACTACTAAAGGACACCAATAATAAGAAGAGACTTGCTTGGGCCAAGAAACACGAGCAATGGACATTAGACCAGTGGAAATGTGTCCTTTGGTCTGATGAGTCCAAATTGGAGATTTTTGGTTCCAACCGCCGTGTCTTTGTGAGACGCAGAGTAGGTGAGCGGATAATCTCTGCATGTGTGGTTTCCACCGTGAAGCATGGAGGAGGAGGTGTGATGGTGCTTTGCTGGTGACACTGTCTGGATTTATTTAGAATTCAAGGCACACTTAACCAGCATGGCTACCACAGCATTCTGCAGCGATACGCCATCCCATCTGGTTTGCGCTTAGTGGGACTATCATTTGTTTTTCAACAGGACAATGACCCAAAACACGCCTCCAGGCTGTGTAAGGGCTATCTGACCAATGAGAGTGATGGAGTGCTGCATCAGATGACCTGGCCTCCAATTAGAATCTGGCTAAAATATGTCCAATCAGTTGTAGAACCAATTGCTCTAAATGGCAGCGAAGTATCGGGTCCGCTCTCTAATAATGAATTTACCAAATGGGACAAACATCCAATCGAAATACTGCATGCAGAGCTTTGCAAGAGTGTATTGCAAGTACAAAGAAAAACTCAAAATAACGCATGTAGGGCAGAATTGGGCCAATACCCCCTCCTTATTCGAATAGAAAAAATAGCCATAACATTTTACAACCATCTAAGATCAAGTGACCACAATACATTTACAGTTTTTCTCGATTGTTTACACACATTTTCTGAAAGCATGCCTCATATTCTCAGAACTCTACACACAAATCAAAAAACACACACACAATGGGCAAAACCCCTCAATTCTCCAGCAAAATGAAACTTTACATTCAAAACAATGTTATTTCTTATCAAAATGGTATTTTGTTTTCAAATGACACACACAAACCATCATATGAATAGACATTTATAAGAACCAGTTGAACACTGATGTGCTCAATGTAAAACACTATGATGAATGGAAAACACTTCTTCTCCATTCATCATAATGACTTAGGCCTTTTTTTGGTTCAGTGTTGCCATTACTACAGACAGTACATACATAAGTATGTTGTAAAATATTTGAGAATATTGTTTTTATACTCAGAACACACAAATACATAGTTAAAAATACATTTCATTTTCCCCACAAAAACAATGTACATCCCATTCCCAACCAACACAAAGTTGCACATACAGTGGTATACATACAAAACAGAAGAATTGAATGTATACAGTTACAGTAAAAAAATTAAAAATTAAAAGAAACTATGCTGCATCCTCTCTTCTGTTGCGGTCTGGCCACAGCACCTCATCCACATCACAAGCAATGTTTTCCCTGGCCAAGCAGCGGGGGAAATATCGCCTAGCATGGCGATTCCAGCCATGAAAAGCTGCTGTATCTCCACATGCGTCTTCCATAGCTTGGAGAAGAGGTATACGCGTTTGTGGATTTCGGTCATACACTTTCCATCTCCAGGCAGAAAAAAAATCCTCAATAGGATTGAGGAATGGAGAATATGGAGGGAGATAAACAACTAAAAAGCGTGGGTGGGCAGTGAACCAGTTACGAACCAGAGCAGCCCTGTGGAAACTTACGTTGTCCCAAATGACAACGTACCTGAGCTGCTCTGGGCCATCTACCTGATCTGGTGGAATGAGTGTTGTGTAGGGTGACCAGGAATGTGATCAGATGGGAGGTGTTGTAGGCGCCAAGGGTAGCATGGTGATGGATGACGCCGTGGTGGGTAATCGCTGCACACATTGTGATGTTCCCTCCGCGCTGGCCAGGGACTTGAACAATGGCACGCTGGCCGATGATATTCCTTCCCCTCTTTCGTCTTTTTGTGAGGTTTAATCCATCCTCATCAATGAAGATGAACTGGTGCTCCACTGCAGCCACCTCTAGCTCAAGGACTCTCTGAAACACACATGACAATATCAGAAATAGACATGGAGTGGTCACTATTGTGAAGCACAATCATTATGATTACAATACTGAAATATGTATAATTTATACAGTGTTGAGAGTATGCATCAATTGTGGGATTGTATAGGACTCACTTGCACATAGTTATATCGCAATTCTTTGACTCTTTCTGAATTGCGTTCAAATGGCACCCTGTAGACCTGCTTCATCCTGAGATTATTGTGTTGATAAGTGTTGATAAGCTTACCCTATCAATATAAATATCTCATTGTTTTCTATTATTTTTCTTTGTATTTGCCGTAATGTTATGGCGTTATTTTCTAGGACCAAGTTCATGATTTCAGTTTCCTGTTCAGGAGACAGAACACGTTCTCGACCACCTTGTGTTGGTAATCTTTCAGTTCTGCCAAACAAATAGTAAAATGCTGTAAATACAAAGTAGAAATACATTTCCCAAATACTTGAAACATACTTTATTTTTTACAGTCCTACAGAACAGTCCACAGGCAATACTGTACTACTGTACTCATTGAGTACTGTATTGATATGCTGTACTGCAATTTTCTAGTGAGAGTAGATTTCTTACCTATTCTCATTTCGGAATGTCCGGATGATGGATGCTACAGTGTACCTGCTCAAATTTGGCTGTACTCTTTGCCCAGCCTCCCTCATTGTTAGACCATGGTTGACCACATGATCAACCAAAGTGGCTCGGATCTCATCAGAGACTACAGTCCTTGGCCTTCCTCGTCCTCGTCCTCGTCCTTGTCCTCCCCGTCCTCCTCCTCTTACTCTCACTCCTCTGGCTCTGCCTCCGTTTTTTCAAATGTTGGCATCCATTGCTCCAAAACGGAAGAGCTCACCTGTTGCCCTTTTATGCTAAAGCTCTGATTGCTAATTGTAAAACTGTGTGATGGGTGTTTGCCCATGTGATGAGTCAGTGTGCATATTTGAATGGCAGTGTGTTCATTGTGAAAACAAGAGATTTTCTGCATGAAAATTGTGCCAAATGCAAAGATTTGTGTGTAGTGTTTTGAAAAAAAGTATGTTGTAGAACTGCAATTTGAGTGTAAAGCAGGAATTGTGCTTGTAGTTTAGCAGAATTGGTTCAGGGGGTTGGTGCATGAGTTACATGTTGGGGTCATTGTGTCTCAAGTACCAGTATTTGTGTGTAAACAATTGAGAAAAACTGTAATCACAATGTCAAGAGATGAAACAAGAGAAGAGTCCCCTCAGCCAGCTGGTTCTGAGACTCAGTTCATTAACCCAAACCAAACTCATAGAGCCTCAGGACAGCACTCGAAAATCTGGCCCAACCAAATCATCACAAAGCAAAAAGAAAAACATATCACCTATTGGAAAGTAAGCTTCAATGCTATTTGTCTCTAAACAGACAGTACATGGTGGCAGACTATCTGACCACTGTGACTGATAGAAAACTGAGGAAAACACTGACTAGGTACAGACTCAGTGAGCACAGTCTGGCTATAGAGACCGGTCGTCACAGGCAAACCTGGCTGCCCAGAGAGGACAGGCTGTGCTCACTCTGCCCCCGGGGAGAGGTAGAGACAGAGCTGCATTTCCTATTACACTGTGACAAATACTCAGACCTAAGATCATATTTATTTCCTAAAATTATCCTTCAGTACAAAGAATTTGAAACTATAAAAGATAAAGAAAAAATCTAATATGAATTGGGTGAAAAGCCTAAATGTGCAGTTTTGGCAGCCAAATATGTGTCCTCCTGCCACAACCTGAGGGACAGCCAGTGAAAAAAAGTGTCATGTAATGTCAATAATATTTTCCCATTTAGTTTTGTTTTGGCTTTCATACCATGTCATGTGGCTTCTCAGTCATGTTGAGACTGGTCGACTACTATTGCTTTAACGTATTGTTATTCTCATTAATATTGTTGTTGTAGTTGCTGTTAATGGTAATCCCATTTCCACTACTTCTATTATTATTGCTGTTGGTCCCACCATTTTTGTTATATGTACTGTATACTTTGACAATGTAAGTAATTTAACTTGCCATGTCAATAAAGTCTATTGAATTGAATTGAATAGAGAGAGAGAGAGAGAGAGAGAGAGAGAACCATCTCTCCCCCCCCCCCTCGTTCTCTTTCTTTCTCTCTGTGTCTCTGGGGAGTCAGTGTAAGTATGTCAGAGAGGCTGCTGTAACAATCCTCCTTTAATTATCCAACATCCTAATCCATCAGACTGGAGATATGGAGTACATTAGGGTTACACACACACACACACACACTGTGGGAGGTCACACAAACACACGCACACACACACACCGTGGGAGGTCACACAAACACACACACACACAGACAAACACACACACACTTGAACAGTGAGACAATTAGTGGAGCATGGTAATAGCAGGACGCTTTACTACTATTAGGGTCCCAGGCAGAGAGGGAAAAAAAATACTTTCTTTTCAGGAATTCCTCCCTCACTCAGCCCGTAGCTGTGTGTGTGTGTGTGTCAGTTGTGTGTGTGTGTCAGTTGTGTGTGTGTGTCAGTTGTGTGTGTATGTCAGATGTGAGTTGTACGTTTGATATATCACAGGATTTCTTTGTACATGGCAGTCAGGACACACTGGCCAAAAAGCATATATGTTTGTGTGTTTGTGTGACCTTCCAAGGTGTGTGTGTGTGTGACCTTCCACGGTGTGTGTGTGTGTGACCTTCCACGGTGTGTGTGTGTGCCCCTGTTAACCCATTTCACCAGGGCTCAGACTCCTCAATACAAACTATCAGCATGACCCATTCCCCTGCCCGACACACACACACACACACACACACACACGCACACACACACACACACAGTCTCCCGTCCGCTCGGGCCGCCACGGCGAGGAGAAGGAAGAAAGGGCTGATGGGAGTCCTGCTGTGACCATCCTTGTCTCAGCCCAACGCCCAGCCAAAGGCATGCTGGGTAACGCTTTCTGC
>NW_028166336.1:108516-116016 GCF_964263955.1 Coregonus lavaretus | reverse complement strand
GACACTGAGACTACTACATGGAGAGACTTCATGAGACAATAAGACTACTACATGGAGAGACTTCATGAGACAATAAGACTACTACATGGAGAGACGTCATGAGACAATAAGACTACTACATGGAGAGACTTCATGAGACAATAAGACTACTTCATGGAGAGACTTCATGGGACTGAGATTACTACATGGAGAGACTTCATGAGACACTGAGACTACTACATGGAGAGACTTCATGAGACACTGAGAGTACTACATGGAGAGACTTCATGAGACACTAAGACTACTACATGGAGAGACTTCATGAGACACTGAGATTACTACATGGAGAGACTTCATGAGACAATAAGACTACTACATGGAGAGACTTCATGAGACACTGAGAGTACTACATGCAGAGACGTCATGAGACAATGAGACCACTACATGGAGAGACTTCATGAGACAATAATACTACTAAATGGAGAGACTTCATGAGACAATAAGACTACTACATGGAGAGACTTCATGAGACAATAAGACTCAATCCCAATAAAGTCTGACAGAGTTCTCTGGCTAAAATGAAAACGAGGGGGAGGGACAACTGCCAGCATTGAGACGCAGCCATTTGACATATGGATTGACTTAGCTTCTAAAAAGGTGAAGGGTTGCAATGTAGACAGCATCACATTCATGGTCTGTGTGTGTGTGTGTTGTCTGTGCTGTCAGTGCCGTGTAAAAAGGAACCCACATTCACATCTGAATCCCCTCTAAATAGACTAACTATGACATCATATCAGGTTATGACATACCATTTCCCCCCTCTAGTTATAGCTATAGCACACATTATGTTTCCTGTCTCTAAAGTGTCAACTTCCTGCTGGGCCTGCCACTCAAACACACACTTTATGGTATTGGCCGAAGCATAGAACTGATGGGTAGATGGAGACATCTGTATGTCTGCCTGTGTGCTTGGGAGTGTGTGTGTGTGTGTATGTGGTGTGTGAGTGTGTATGTGGTGTGTGAGTGTGTGTGTGGTGTGTGTGTGTGAGTGTGTGTGTGGTGTGTGTGTGTGTTCACACTATAGGCAGAGACTGAGTGAAAGCCTAGCAGTTAGCGATTCATCATCAGAATGATTTGAAAGTCAGATGTCCAGTTTCATAACAGGCACATATTATTATTTTCTCTGTAAACAAAACAAATGAGGTTTTTAATCTTTCAGAAGATTGATTGAGCAAATAGACCAGAGGTCCCTGAGAGAGATAGCAGATTGGACCATAACAGTTTCAAATAGACCAGGGATCCCTGAGAGAGATAGCAGATTGGACCATAACGGTTTCAAATAGACCAGGGATCCCTGAGGGAGATAGCAGATTGGACCATAACGGTTTTTAATAGACCAGGGATCCCTGAGAGAGATAGCAAATTGGACCATAACAGTTTCAAATAGACCAGGGATCCCTGAGAGAGATAGCAGATTGGACCATAACGGTTTCAAATAGACCAGGTATCCCCGAGAGAGATAGCAGATTGGACCATAACGGTTTTTAATAGACCAGGGATCCCTGAGAGAGATAGCAAATTGGACCATAACAGTTTCAAATAGACCAGGGATCCCTGAGAGAGATAGCAGATTGGACCATAACGGTTTCAAATAGACCAGGTATCCCTGAGAGAGATAGCAGATTGGACCATAACGGTTTCAAATAGACCAGGGATCCCTGAGAGAGATAGCAGATTGGACCATAACGGTTTCAAATACACCAGGGATCCCTGAGAGAGATAGCAGATTGTACCATAACGGTTTGAAATAGACCAGGGATCCCTGAGAGAGATAGCAGATTGGACCATAACGGTTTCAAATAGACCAGGGATCCCTGAGAGAGATAGCAGATTGGACCACAACGGTTTCAAATAGACCAGGGATCCCTGAGAGAAATAGCAGATTGGACCACAACGGATTGGCCCCATTTATGGCAGAAGTGTTTATGCAGTCGTGATCACAACCATCCATAAATACATAAGACGACAACATCAGTAGAAACAGACAGATGGACCAGCCTATCCTCCCCCGCTATACATTGCATTAACATCACATCTACATTACATTTCAGCTCTTATACAGTTTACAGCTTAGAGATGCTGTAATGGTTTGTTTCATTAGTGACCCTTGACCTACAGTAGATACACTACGTGACCAGCAGGATGTGGACACCTGCTCGTCGAGCATCTCATTCCAAAATCATAGGCATTAATATGGAGTTGGTCCACCCTTTGCTGCTATAACATCCTCCACTGTTCTGGGAAGGCTTTCTACTAGATGTTGGAACATTGCTGCAGGGACTTGCTTCCATTCAGCCACAAGAGCATTAGTGAGGTCGGGCACTGATGTTGGGCATTTATCCTGGCTCGCAGTCGGCATTCCAATTCATCCCAAAGGTGTTAGATGGGGTTGAGGTCAGGGCTCTGTGCTGGCCAGTCAAGTTCTTCCACACCGATCTCGACAAGCCATTTCTGTATCCAGAGTCCAATGATGGCGAGCTTTACACCACTCCAGCCGACTCTTGGCATTGCGCATGGTGATCTTAGGCTTGTGTGCAGCTGATCGGCTATGGAAACCCATTTCATGAAGCTCCCGATGAACAGCTTCCGATGAATCCACTAATTTAAAGGGGTGTCCACATACTTCTGTATATATAGTGTAGTCCATTTCATGGCTGTTACATCCCCATAGCAACAATGTACATCACAATCACATGATCAGAGAGAGTAATGCACTGATGGGGAATCTAAACCACATGATCAGAGAGAGTAATTCACTGATGGGGAATCTAAACCACATGATCAGAGAGAGTAATTCACTGATGGGGAATCTAAACCACATGATCAGAGAGAGTAATTCACTGATGGGGAATCTAAACCACATGATCAGAGAGAGTAATTCACTGATGGGGAATCTAAACTGTGCCATTTATATTATTGGTCAATGCATGTGAACAATGTTTATATTTTCTTTTGTGGGCAAATATTTCTTATTTTATTTTACAAAAAGTAAAACACAAGATGAAATTATACACCACAAAAATACTCTAGTTGATTTGATTTGATTTAGTTGATTTGCACCAAAGTCAAGCACATGATCTGGTTTTAGAGAGAGGGGGTTTCCACAACGCACCCGGAGAAGCAGAAAGTCTCGTTAACCTACCTCTATCTAATCTCCTGCCTAATTCATCTAGCCCTTCGCTCAACACTGTGTGTGTGTGTACAACCTATGTGTATGTCTATGTCTATGTGTGTCTGTCTATGTGTGTATGTCTATGTGTGTCTGTGTATGTGTGTGTGTGTCTATGTGTGTGTGTGTCTATGTGTGTCTGTGTATGTGTGTCTGTGTATGTGTGTGTGTGTCTATGTGTGTGTGTCTATGTGTGTCTGTGTATGTGTGTCTGTGTATGTGTGTGTGTGTCTATGTGTGTATGTCTATGAGTGTGTGTACATGACCTGTGTGTGTATTAATATTCTCTCCATCCGCCCCTCACGGGACTCTGTGATGATGGCGTATCCATGGTGATGATTGTGTGTCATTATATTCCCTGTCAGATTAGTGATACCCCTGAGGAGAGGAGAGGGAGAGAGAGACCGAGTGAGAGAGCGACTGAGAGAGGGGAGAGAGAGAAAAGAGAGAGAGAGAGAGAAAGAAAGAGAAAGAGGGTAGATAGAGAAAGAGAGAGAGTGATTAGACCAATGTTGTAGTGTTTATTATTCTGTATCAATATGGGAGACAATCAAAGTGTCCCTGACAGAGATTGGCTGTGTCCCAAATGGCACCCTAGAATAGTGCACTCCTTTTGACCAGAGTCCATAGGGCTACATAGGGAATAGGGTGCCATTTGGGATGCAGTTATGGGCTGCTGTGTAATCTCAATTCTCCACACATACTCTCTCCCCCCCACCTCTCTCTCTCTCCACCCCATCTCTCGCTCCCCCCCCCCCCCCCTCTCAATTCAATTCCATTTAAGGGCTTTATTGGCATGGGGAACGTATGTTGACATTACCAAATCAAGTGTAGATAGTAAACAAAAGTGAAATAAACAATAAGAATTAACAGTAAACATTACACTCAGAAGTTCCAAAAGAATAAAGACATTTCAAATGTCATATTATGTACAGTGGGGAGAACAAGTATTTGATACACTGCCGATTTTGCAGGTTTTCCTACTTACAAAGCATGTAGAGGTCTGTCATTTTTATCATAGGTACACTTCAACTGTGAGAAACGGAATCTAAAACAACAATCCAGAAAATCACATTGTATGATTTTTAAGTAATTAATTTGCATTTTATTGCATGACATAAGTATTTGATACATCAGAAAAGCAGAACTTAATATTTGGTACAGAAACCTTTGTTTGCAATTACAGAGATCATACGTTTCCTGTAGGTCTTGACCAGGTTTGCACACACTGCAGCAGGGATTTTGGCCCACTCCTCCATACAGACCTTCTCCAGATCCTTCAGGTTTCGGGGCTGTCGCTGGGCAATACGGACTTTCAGCTCCCTCCAAAGATTTTCTATTGGGTTCAGGTCTGGAGACTGGCTAGGCCACTCCAGGACCTTGAGATGCTTCTTACGGAGCCACTCCTTAGTTGCCCTGGCTGTGTGTTTCGGGTCATTGTCATGCTGGAAGACCCAGCCACGACCCATCTTCAATGCTCTTACTGAGGGAAGGAGGTTGTTGGCCAAGATCTCGCGATACATGGCCCCATCCATCCTCCCCTCAATACGGTGCAGTCGTCCTGTCCCCTTTGTAGAAAAGCATCCCCAAAGAATGATGTTTCCACCTCCATGCTTCACGGTTGGGATGGTGTTCTTGGGGTTGTACTCATCCTTCTTCTTCCTCCAAACATGGCGAGTGGAGTTTAGACCAAAAAGCTCTATTTTTGTCTCATCAGACCACATGACCTTCTCCCATTCCTCCTCTGGATCATCCAGATGGTCATTGGCAAACTTCAGACAGGCCTGGACATGCGCTGGCTTGAGCAGGGGGACCTTGCGTGCGCTGCAGGATTTTAATCCATGATGGCGTAGTGTGTTACTAATGGTCTTCTTTGAGACTGTGGTCCCAGCTCTCTTCAGGTCATTGACCAGGTCCTGCCGTGTAGTTCTGGGCTGATCCCTCACCTTCCTCATGATCATTGATGCCCCACGAGGTGAGATCTTGCATGGAGCCCCAGACCAAGGGTGATCATCTTGAACTTCTTCCATTTTCTAATAATTGCGCCAACAGTTGTTGCCTTCTCACCAAGCTGCTTGCCTATTGTCCTGTAGCCCATCTCAGCCTTGTGCAGGTCTACAATTTTATCCCTGATGTCCTTACACAGCTCTCTGGTCTTGGTCATTGTGGAGAGGTTGGAGTCTGTTTGATTGAGTGTGTGGACAGGTGTCTTTTATACAGGTAACGAGTTCAAACAGGTGCAGTTAATACAGGTAATGAGTGGAGAACAGGAGGGCTTCTTAAAGAAAAACTAACAGGTCTGTGAGAGACGGAATTCTTACTGGTTGGTAGGTGATCAAATACTTATGTCATGCAATAAAATGCAAATTAATTACTTAAAAATCATACAATGTGATTTTCTGGATTTTTGTTTTAGATTCTGTCTCTCACAGTTGAAGTGTACCTATGATAAAAATTACAGACCTCTACATGCTTTGTAAGTTGGAAAACCTGCAAAATCGACAGTGTATCAAATACTTGTTCTCCCCACTGTATATATACAGTGTTGTAACAATGTGCAAATAGTTAAAGTACAAATGGGAAAATAAATTGGGTTGTATTTACAATGGTGTTTGTTCTTCACTGGTTGCCCTTTTCTTGTGGCAACAGGTCACAAATCTTGCTGCTGTGTTTGCACACTGTGGTATTTCACCCAATAGATAAGGGAGTTTATCAAAATTGGATTTGTTTTTGAATTCTTTGTGGGTCTCTGTAATCTGAGGGTAATATGTCTCAAATATGGTCATACATTTGGCAGGCGGTTAGGAAGTGCAGCTCAGTTTCCACCTCATTTTGTGGGCAGTGTGCACATAGCCTGTCTTCTCTTGAGAGTGAGGTCTGCCTACGGCGGCCTTTCTCAATAGCAAGGCTATGCTCACTGAGTCTGTACATAGTCAAAACCTTCCTTAAGTTTGGGTCAATCACAGTGGTCAGGTATTCTGCCACTGTGTACTCTCTGTTTAGGGCCAAATAGCATTCTAGTTTGCTCTGTTTTTTTGTTAATTATTTTCAGTGTGTCAAGTAATTCTCTTTTTGTTTTCTCATAATTTGGTTGGGTCTAATTGTGTTGTTGTTGTTGTCCTGGGGCTCTGTGGGGTCTGTTTGTGTTTGTGAACAGAGCCCCAGGACCAGCTTACTTAGGGGACTCTTCTCCAAGTTCATCTCTCTGTAGGTGATGGCTTTGTTATGGAAGGTTTGGGAATCGCTTCCTTGAAGTGGTTATAGAATTTAATGGCTCTTTTCTGGATTTTGATCATTAGCGGGTATTGGCCTAATTCTGCTCTGCATGCATTATTTGGTGTTTTTCGTTGTACACAGAGGATATTTCTGCAGAATTCTGCATGTAGAGGCTCAATTTGGTGTTTGTCCCATTTTGTGAATTCTTGGTTGTTGAGCGGACCCCAGACCTCACAACCATAAACGGCAATGGGTTCTATAACTGATTAAAGTATTTTTAGCCAGATCCTAATTGGTAGGTCGAATTTTATGTTCCTTTTGATGGCATAGAAGGCCCTTCTTGCCTTGTCTCTCAGATTGTTCACAGTTTTGTGGAAGTTACGTGTTTAGGCCGAGGTATGTTTAGTTTTTTGTGTGCTCTAGGGCAACGGTGTCTAGATGGAATTTGTATTTGTGGTCCTGGCAACTGGACCTTTTTTGGAACACCATTATTTTTGTCTTACTGATATTCAGGGCCCAGGTCTGACAGAATCTGTGCAGAAGATCTAGGTGTTGCTGTATGCCCTCCTTGGTTGGTGACAGAAGCACCAGATCATCAGCAAACAGTAGACATTTGACTTCAGATTCTAGTAGGGTGAGGCCGGGTGCTGCAGACTGTTCTAGTGCCCTCGCCAATTCGTTGATATATATGTTGAAGAGGGTGGGGCTTAAACTGCATCCCTGTCTCACCCCACGGCCCTGTGGGAAAAAAATTGTGTGTTTTTTGCCAATTTTAACCGCACACTTGTTGTTTGTGTACATTTTATAATGTTTTTCCCCCAACCCCACTTTCCATCAATTTGTATAGCAGACCCTCATGCCAAATTGAGTCAAAAACTTTTTTGAAATCAACAAAGCATGAGAAGACTTTGTTTTGGTTTGTTTGTTTGTCGATTAGGGTGTGCAGGGTGAATACGTGGTTTGTCGTACAGTAATTTGGTAAAAAGCCAATTTGACATTTGCTCAGTACATTGTTTTCACTGAGGAAATGAGCTAGTCTGCTGTTAATGATAATGCAGAGGATTTTCCCAAGGTTG
>NW_028166336.1:32500-108316 GCF_964263955.1 Coregonus lavaretus | reverse complement strand
TGTTGTCACCAGCATCAGACAAAGACAGGGAGAATACAGACACACAGGCATAACTAAACTGACTGGGTTTGTACCAGCCAGGGCTCATCTGTGCTTCGGGACAGGAATAGATAGAGACAGGGAATAGATAGAGACAGGGAATATATAATAGACAGGGAATAGATAGAGACAGGGAATAGATAGAGACAGGGAATAGATAGAGACAGGGAATAGATAGAGACAGGGAATATATAATAGACAGGGAATAGATAGAGACAGGGAATAGATAGAGACAGGGAATAGATAGAGACAGGGAATAGATAATAGACAGGGAATAGATAGAGACAGGGAATAGATAGAGACAGGGAATAGATAATAGACAGGGAATAGATAGAGATAGGGAATGGATAATAGACAGGGAATAGATAGAGACAGGGAATAGATAGAGACAGGGAATAGATAGAGACAGGGAATGGATAATAGACAGGGAATAGATAGAGACAGGGAATAGATAGAGACAGGGAATAGATAGAAACAGGAATAGATAGAGACAGGCAATGGATAATAGACAGGGAATTGATAGAGACAGGGAATGGATAATAGACAGGGAATAGATAGAGACAGGGAATAGATAGAGACAGGGAATAGATAGAGACAGGGAATGGATAATAGACAGGGAATAGATAGAGACAGGGAATAGATAGAGACAGGGAATATATAGAAACAGGAATAGATAGAGACAGGGAATGGATAATAGACAGGGAATAGATAGAGACAGGGAATAGATAGAGACAGGGAATAGATAGAGACATGAATAGATAATAGACAGGGAATAGATAGAGACAGGGAATAGATAATATACAGGAATAGATAGACAGGGAATGGATAATAGACAGGAATAGATAGAGACAGGGAATAGATAGAGACAGGGAATAGATAGAGACAGGGAATAGATAGAGACAGGGAATAGATAGAGACATGAATAGATAATAGACAGGGAATTGATAGAGACAGGGAATAGATAATAGACAGGGAATAGATAGAGACAGGGAATAGATAGAGACAGGGAATATATAGAGACAGGGAATAGATAATAGACAGGGAATAGATAGAGACAGGGAATAGATAATAGACAGGGAATAGATAGAGACAGGGAATAGATCGAGACAGGGAATAGATAGAGACAGGGAATAGATAGACAGGGAATGGATAATAGACAGGAATAGATAGAGACAGGGAATAGATAGAGACAGGGAATAGATAGAGACAGGGAATAGATAGAGACAGGGAATAGATAATAGACAGGGAATAGATAGAGACAGGGAATAGATAGAGACAGGGGATAGATAGAGACAGGGAATAGATATAGACAGGGAATAGATAGAGACAGGGAATAGATAGAGACAGGGAATAGATAATAGACAGGGAATTGATAATAGACAGGGAATTGATAGAGACAGGGAATAGATAATAGACAGGGAATAGATAGAGACAGGGAATAGATAGAGACAGGGATTAGATAGAGACAGGGAATAGATAATAGACAGGGAATAGATAGAGACAGGGAATGGATAGAGACAGGGAATATATAGAGACAGGGAATAGATAATAGACAGGGAATAGATAGAGACATGAATAGATAATAGACAGGGAATTGATAGAGACAGTGAATAGATAATAGACAGGGAATAGATAGAGACAGGGAATAGATAGAGACAGGGAATATATAGAGACAGGGAATAGATAATAGACAGGGAATAGATAGAGACAGGGAATAGATAATAGACAGGGAATAGATAGAGACAGGGAATAGATCGAGACAGGGAATAGATAGAGACAGGGAATAGATAGACAGGGAATGGATAATAGACAGGAATAGATAGAGACAGGGAATAGATAGAGACAGGGAATAGATAGAGACAGGGAATAGATAGAGACAGGGAATAGATAATAGACAGGGAATAGATAGAGACAGGGAATAGATAGAGACAGGGGATAGATAGAGACAGGGAATAGATATAGACAGGGAATAGATAGAGACAGGGAATAGATAGAGACAGGGAATAGATAATAGACAGGGAATTGATAATAGACAGGGAATTGATAGAGACAGGGAATAGATAATAGACAGGGAATAGATAGAGACAGGGAATAGATAGAGACAGGGATTAGATAGAGACAGGGAATAGATAATAGACAGGGAATAGATAGAGACAGGGAATAGATAGAGACAGGGATTAGATAGAGACAGGGAATAGATAATAGACAGGGAATAGATAGAGACAGGGAATAGATAGAGACAGGGAATAGATAGAGACAGGGAATAGATAGAGACAGGGAATATATAGAGACAGGGAATGGATAATAGACAGGGAATAGATAGAGACAGGGAATAGATAATATACAGGAATAGATAGACAGGGAATAGATAATAGACAGGAATAGATAGAAACAGGAATAGATAGAGACAGGGAATAGATAATAGACAGGGAATAGATAGAGACATGAATAGATAATAGACAGGGAATAGATAATAGACAGGAATAGATAATAGACAGGAATAGATAGAGACAGGGAATAGATAGAGACAGGGAATAGATAGAGACAGGGAATAGATAGAGACAGGGAATATATAGAGACAGGGAATAGATAATAGACAGGGAATTGATAGAGACAGGGAATAGATAATATACAGGAATATATAGACAGGGAATAGATAATAGACAGGAATAGATAGAAACAGGAATAGATAGAAACAGGGAATAGATAGAAACAGGGAATAGATAGAAACAGGAATAGATCATAGACAGGAATATATAATATAAAGGAATAGATAGAGACAATAATAGATAGAGACAGGACTAGATAGAGACAGGGAATAGATCATAGACAGGAATAGATAGAAACAGGAATAGATAGAAACAGGAATAGATAGAAAGGAATAGATCATAGACAGGAATAGATAATAGACAGGTATAGATAGGCCACTTCATTGCTGTGAATGTTTGTGTTATAAGCTTCTCTCTCTAACACACTACATAGAGCCCAATGCACAGTATTATATATGAACCTTTTTTCAAATTCAGTTCATTTATTGTCAGACATCTGTAAATGTGTTATTGGAAGCCAAGTGGGATGAACACTTAATGAAATAGACATTTCAATGTAAGTGTTAAATTAGTTAAATATAAGTCTTCACCATATGGGTTTGCACAAGTTGGCAGAGAGGGCATAATGTGAAGATGGATTAAGCAACCGATTTGGGGACTGTTACAAACTTCCAACCCAGACAGAATCCCGTTCCCCATTTAACTCCTGCTATAGCTACTATGGTCCAGAGACCCAGCAAATGGTGGTTAACAATGCTTTCCACTTACCTCACCCACAGGGTCACCAACCAGTGATCTCTCTGCCAACAATGTTAATCAGGACGTTGGTAGTAAACACTTTCCACTCTTTAATAACTCCATGGTCCGTCGGTCACGTGGAAGAAGAGGAGAAGACTCCAGGAGGAATGTGTTGCTGGATCCACACAGGGACTGGGGTCTGAGAGCTGGGGTGGGGGGGTGGGGGGGGGGGGGTGTTTGTGCCCGCGGGTGTGTTGCTGTCTAACACAGCAGAGCAGAGAGGGGGTCTGGCTGGCTGGGGGGCTATTTTTAGGCACACAGATGGACCTACCTAAACTTCCATTCTTGGAGAACTGCGGGGGTTATAATTAGATTGGTGATAAGACTAGTGACACTGACACTCAGGCTGAGAGTTTGGTTGGTGCGCAGGGGCCTTGGTACTCTCTGGTGTTCTATAACTGATGGTCAGTAGTAGAAATACACCACTAGACTACTGTACCAGCAAATATGTCATCAGATGTGTGATCTGAAATCAGGCTTAGTTCAGTCTATTTTCATTTCAGCTTGCCATGCTCACAGAAAGTAACTTTTTTAAAGAGTGTAAGTGTGTATTGAAATCCTATAAGTGAAATGCTTTGTGCTGACGTGTAACAGGCCTGTCATCACCACCATGCCTTTAGTTTACACTGTGACTGGCAACCATCTTATAGCCTGTCTGCAGCTGTCTGACTGTCAGAGAGGCTGTTTTAGACTATCAGCTGTTCACACAGCCCTGCCCTACCCCCAGAACCATGATCAAGAAGACCTCTGCATTTGTAGAAGTATGGCATGCATCTTACATTTACATTTTAGTCATTTAACAGACACTCCAGAGCGACTTACAGGAGCAATTAGGGTTAAGTGCCTTGCTCAAGGGACAGATTTTTCACCGGGGATTCAAGTCGGGGATTAGAACCAGCGACCTTTCGGTTACTGGCACAACGCTCTTAACCACTAAGCTACCTGCCCCCACTAGATCTACACATTCCAGGCATTTTGGGAGGTGAAGTCTGTTTCCGACTCTCAAAAACACAGGGAAGGGAAATTATTTGATGTAACCATTGTTTGCTTATAGCTTAGATTACTTTGTCCTTATAACTGAACTGAAAATGTAGCCAATTTCTCAAAGTAGGCCTGCTTTCGTAGTTTAGTTATGCCTGCCTATATTATACGTTTCTACAATAAAATATATGCAGGCAATAAAGTATACTATAATATAATATCATATCATAAAGAATCATGATTAACATTACATTTTGTCATATGAAATAATGTAAGCAGGCAGATAAACTGAGGTTAGCTAAAAGTATTTCAAAATTTGAACTTTTTCATTTTTGGACCCTCTTCATCTATCCCACCCCACTACGCTAGGTGGCGGTGAATAATTATTGTTAGCAGCACTGCCCTCGCAAGTAGAAAATGGTTGCTCTGTTGTAGTTTTGGGTGTGTAGCTAGCTAGCTAAAGTACATTTACATTGACATTTTAGTCATTTAGCAGACGCTCTTATCCAGAGCGACTTACAGTTAGTGATTGCATACATTTTTCATACTGGCCCCCCGTATTTTTATTCTAATAGCTAGCTAATTCATCACAAAGTTTGGGGATACACAATTGCGTCAACATTTTCTTTCTTTCACGTACAAGGTTGGATTTGTACTTGTACGTTGTAGTTTTGTGCACTTTACTATATTCGTTGAGGCTAAACGTTAGATGGTCTGCAGCAGTACAGCTAACGTTAGCTAGCATCAATCCGACTTTCGTCAACTCCTTTCGTTACGTAATTCAGTTGGCCGTCAATTGATCCAAAAATCCTGAAAATAATATCGCATAGTGGCCACTGTTTTTGATATTAGGACGGTTTGTTCAACCTTTGAAAGCCGAAGTTACGTTAAAGACCTCGTACTGTTAAACAAATGCGTCGCCATGTTGCCGGAAGTTGTGTTCCTAGACTGGAAGTGGCATTTCCGGCGGTTGAAAAGGGTATTTTTTATTGGCCCTAGGTACGGAGGAGAACGAGGCACTGGAGATCTAATGAAGGAGAATGATAACACAGGTCAACAAACAACAAACTGTGGTCCTCTGTAGCTCAGCTGGTAGAGCACGGCGCTTGAAACGCCAAGGTAGTTGGTTCGATCCCCGGGACCACCCATACACAAAAAAATGTATGCACGCATGACTGTAAGTCGCTTTGGATAAAAGCGTCTGCTAAATGGCATATTATTATTATTAACTTAACCCAGAATCAGGAGGAGAGAGAGCAGCCCCCAGAGGGAGGGGGAGGCTGGAATTGCAGAGTGAGACCTGTAGGAGGATGATCAGACACGTACACAGAAAACAGAACACAGAAACTACAGCAGCGAGCGAGTGAGAGGAGAGAGAGGCAGAAGGTAAAGAGGGGTGGAGACAGAGGGAGTGTGAGGACCTTGCAGGAGAGCCCCAGCTTCAACCCGAGCATGTCCCTTTACAGCTCATTTCTGCCCTGAAGATGAAGACTTTCACAGAGGAGATGAGACGGGTGAGACATACACTTTGTCTGGGCATAGGAATTGTATCTGTTCTGGTGGGTCTACTGTGGCTTAGTCTCATTGTATCGCTCAGCCGTATTGCTCTATGGGGGTGAGGCTAACTCTGGCTGCAGCAATTACTGACACACACATAACAGTGTGTGTGTCTCTGTGTGTGTGTGTTAAGACTGTGGACACAGAGCTGTATGACCCATCAGTGTGTGGAGTGTGTGTGCAGCAGCAGGAAGCCCAACAGGGTACAACACAACACACCTCTGCAACAGGGTACAACATAACACACCTCTGCAACAGGGTACAACACACCTCTGCAACAGGGTACAACACAGGAAGACAGACTGCACATGGAATACAGGCTCTTCACATGCAGTGTTCCTTCCTACTTCTGTCTTGTCAATACATTCCCTGCTTAGCTATGTTATTATTTTCAGTTTCTGTCCTGAAATGACCATCTAAACTACCAACAGTCCCTGAAAAAAAATATGGTGTGTAGTGGATGAAGTAACCTGTGTTCTCATGTGTTGTAGGACGCTGTGTGTCTATTCTGAGAGATCCTAAGGGGCCTCCCCAAGCCCTCTGACGCCCCCAGCAGGATCTGGGAACAACTGCATGCCAGGGGGAGACGCACACTGCAACCTGGGGTTACCTTGGCGACAGAACAGGAATCTGGGGTTACCCTGACGACAGTACAAGAACTGAGCTAACGGTACCCTCATGCTGGCCGTGTGACTGTGAGCATAGCAGAAATGGCATCATTTTCCCTATGCCAAGCGTCACGTCTGGAGGAAACCTGGCACCATCCCTACGGTGAAGCAAGGTGGTGGCAGCATCATGCTGTGGTGATGTTTTTCAGCGGCAGGGACTGGGAGACTAGTCGGGATCGAGGGAAAGATGAACGGAGCAAAGTACAGAGAGATCCTTGATGAAAACCTGCTCCAGAGCGCTCAGGACCTCAGACAGGGGCGAAGGTTCCCCTTCCAACAGGACAATGACCCTAAGCACATAGCCAAGACAACACAGGAGTGACTTCGGGACAAGTCTCTGAATGTTCTTGAGTGGCCCAGCCAGAGCCTGGACTTGAACCCAATCGAACATCTCTGGAGAGACCTGAAAATTGCTGTGCAGCGACGCTCCCCATCCAACCTGACAGAGCTTGAGAAGATCTGCAGAGAAGAATGGGAGAAACTCCCCAAATACAGGTGTGCCAAGCTTGTAGCGTCATACCCAAGAAGACTCGAGGCTGTAATCACTGCCAAAGGTGCTTCAACAAAGTACTGAGTAAATGTGATATTTCAGTTTTTGATTTGTAATACATTTGCAAAAGTTTCTAATAACCTGTTTTGCATTGTCATTATGGGGTATTGTGTGTAGTATGATGGGAAAAAATATATATATATCCATTTTAGAATAACGAAATGTGGAAAAAGTGAAGGGGTCTGAATCAGGGGCGGTGTGTTCAATAGGGCGATATGGGCGACGCACTGCCAAACGGGAAAAGGAAGGGATTTTTTTTCTAATCAATTATATCACGGCAACAGTAGTTATCAGTGTTGTAATCTAGACGTCTGATCTGCCACAGTGCCACTAAATGTCCAATCAGGCTAAAGTCGTGCTTCAAATGGCCCCCCCCCCTTTTGGGGCGATTTCAGTCAGGTTGAAAATCGCCCAGAAGTCTGTCATAGACTCCCATGTAAAATCTATTTTTTTCAAATATCAGAGCTTTCAATACAATCTCTATGGGTTTCTGAGGGCTTGCACTTACGCGCTTTCGTCATACGTAACATAACCATGAACGTAACTAAGAAAAGAGCGGGTAGCAGCGACAATCAATTCATTACTACTATCAAAATGGCTAGGCTTCAGTGCAACTCGATTGTGTCTTTGAAAGAAGTTCCTTTTTGTCGGCGAACAAATGAAGATAAATTGGCAACGAAACAATTAGGACCTCCCAGACCAAATTTAATAATTCAACAGGTTTCTACTAAAGGGGGGAAGTCCTACACCCGAGGATTTTCCAAAAATTGGTACGAACGAAAAACCTGGCTAGCAGGCTGCGATGTAGCTAATGCAGTCTTCTGCTACCCCCTGCTTACTCTTTCACCCTGAAGGCGGCACGGCAGACAGCACCGCTTGGACAGCGACTGGTGTGTAACGGACATGCACCATCTTTCAGGAAAGATTAAGAAACATGAGCTGTCAAAGACCCACATGGATAGCTGTTTGAGATTGTCTGCTTTGGGGAGAGTGAACATTCCCACTCAACTGGATGAGGGATACAGGCTAGCTGTCCGCCGCCACAACGATGAGGTTAGTGTTGATAATCACAAGTTTACTGGAGAACTGAAACTGACAAGGCTGACAAGATAGGACCCTTTTGTCCATTGTTATTGGATAGGAACAGAACTTATAACCAGCTCCTGACCTAAATAGATCTTAGCACAACATTTTACTCAACATATCATATTCCATATTCACTATAACAAATATATTTACTACGACATTAGCAAGAACCGCCACATCCTCAGCCGGCTAATCCAGTGTGTGAAGTTTTGCGGAGTGTTTGAGTTAGCTTTGCGAGGCAAAGATGAAACTGAGGGCTCCACCAACCCTGGTAAGCCAACACTTTTGAGATCAGTCAATAAATGCTTCTGGTATTGACTTATATGCTGCCCCTGTCTTCATGTTGTTGCTGGACATATCTTTTTTTAAATGTGTGTAGGTCACCTAAATCATCAGAAAAATTGCCCCCCCTGAGAATTTTTTCAGGAGCCGCCACTGGTCTGAATACTTTCCGAATTACAGGACAAACATAGGTACATGTAAGCATTCTCAGAATGTGCATTTTTACAAGTATCAGCTGATGGTGACTTAATGTTGTTGCTAGCAAATCGCGCGACCAGTTATCTCGATGTAAGCGGAGTTGAGCATTCATCAGCTATAGCAACATGAGTACAGTTACAGTATTTAAATGTTAATGTTTTTTTGTTTTTTTTATTGCATTAAACATGGTTAGGTTCTATCAAACCTAATATAAGGTTAACAATTACATTTCAACACTCAAGCACTGATTAAAAAAGTAAACACTGGGGATAAATGAAGATATTACTAAACGTAGGTTCCGTGGCATGGAGAAGGTTATGAAGACATGTATTACTGCATTCCAGATGTGAAATGTAGCAAGATGAGGTGGTGCGTGTGTGTCGTCAGTCTTCCTCTTGGTGTTGCGGGAGCGACTCTTGGCCTTACACAGTGGACAGATAGGAGCGTTACGATGGATCTGCTGGTGTAATTACAATCATTTAGCAGGCGATTTTATCCAGAGCGATTTACAATAACTGCATTAATTTTAAGGTAGCTAGGTGATACAACCACATCACAGTCGTAGTAAGTACATTTTCCCTCAAAGTAGTTATCAGCAAAGTCAGTGCCAGTAAGAAAAGACACGTGCAGGTTAAATTTTTCCATAACATTTAGTAATATGAGATAACATAAGCGAAATCGGAATTGTTTCTTTTTTGGAGCAGCTTCATGATCTAATCCCACTCCAGTACGCTAGGTGGCGGTAAAGAATCATTGTTAACAGCGCTAAACTCGTTATTTTATGTTGTTTTGTTGTGGTTTTGCGTGTGCAGAACGTTTGAGTTGCTAGCAGTCTTTATAATCTCATAGCTAGCTAATTAATCACACAGTTTGGGGACACACAATTGGGCCAACATTTCCTTTCTTCCACGTATAAGGTTAGATTTGTACGTTTTAGTTTTTGTTGCACTTTACTATAACGTTGTTCGTTTGGGCTAGCTAGCTTGATGTTCTGCAGCAGTACAGCTAGTTAGCCAGTTTAGCTACATAGTTAGCGTCAATCCGACCTTTGTCATCTCTTCTGATTGCGTGATTCAGTTGTTCGTCAATCGATCAGAGAATCCTGAAAATAATAGCTACATCATAGTGGCCACTGTCTTTGATATTAGTTCGGTTTGGTCAACCTTTGAAAGCCGAAGTTACGTTAGCCATTCTTGCCTGCTTCGCAGCGGTCGCCGGTACTGTACCATTCAGTTTATGTATGAAATTCTAGCTAGCCATCATCTATTCGTAATGCATTCGTGATACAGTTCGATTAAAGGGGGCATAATTCGCAGTCCCTTTTATTTCCGTCGTCACATTTGAATAAATCTGAATGTTGTATTGTTTTTGTTAACAGGGTTTGAGCCCATTATGGACCATCACAAGATAATCCACGATACCCTGCAGGAGTTCATTCAGACATACATTCCCGATGCAGATCTGAGTTCCCTGGATGATGTGTTGCTCTCCTACATCACTGGAGTCCTGGAGGATCTGGGCTCTCAGGAGAGTGTGGAGGAGAACTTTGACGTGGAGGTCTTTGTAGAAATGCTGGAGGCCTACATTCCTGGCTTTGCTGAAATCGACAGTGTTAAAGTTTGTGATATGATGTTCAGCCTGGCTTCAAAACTAGCTGCAGCCCGGAGTTCAGAAAATAGTGTGCCTAAGGCTAGAATGGAGGTCCCACTGACAGTCAGTGCTACCTCCACTGGGTCTCCAGTGAGAGAGAAGCACTGCCTTACTGCACAGACTGAGGGGGCCACTGCCAAGGTTCCATTCTCTGAGTGGGAGGCTCAGGAGTCTCTCCTGCTGGAGATGTTCCCCAAGTGCAGCCTATCAGAGGCCAGGAGTGCCTTGTCCATTGCTAAAGGTGACATGGAGGAGGCTGTCCGCCTCATCATCGAAGGAGACATCCAGCTCAGCCCCACACCTCTCACCGTTAACTATGGGAAGATGGTTTCCCCTCAGGCAGAGCAGAAGATGAAAGAGAGCATCCTGGAGAAGTACATGCTAGTGGACAGGGAGGAGGATGAGAAAACACACAGGCCTGTTGCACCTAAAGATGCCCCCAAGAAACTGGTGCGTTACCACAGCAACCAGGTGGTGACCACAAAAGGGGAGCGGTACCAACTGGTGAAGAAAGAGGAGCCGGAGGAGGTGAAGAAGACTTACGTCAGCATCAAACCCGCACGCAAATACAGGTTCCATTAATGACTGACTGGCACTCTTCTGGAAGACCAGCTGTTTACTTTGTTATTTAGATATCCTTTCTTATTGCCTTTTCTTTTTTTTTGCCTGGTTATGGAAAATGTTTGTTTTTGGTATGGTTATATAAGATTCTGATTTGAAAAATGCGTGGCCATCGTCTTGCTTTAAATATAATTTATCTTCTGCAGTGATTCTCTGGCATCATTGTTTTGTTCTCTAGATGGGTCATAATGTGCTCTTTTAGTGGGCTGTCCATGTCTATAAGACTTGAAGAACCGTTACATTTGATTCTCTTGTGTTCATACTTTGTACTTTTTTTGCCATTTCAGCAGGTCTGACATGGTACTGATGATTTTTTGTCAGTTATTATTTGTATTGGTATTATTCCTGGCAGGGGGACTTAGCGATTTGGTGCCCGTTTCAAAACACTATTTTCAGTACTGTATCGCAATACCTTATTCCTCATATGAGGGTACATTTAGTCTATTGAGCCTGTGGACCCTTAACCTGTTGCCGTTTAAAAAATAAATAAAAAATAAAAAAATAAGTTATGTTTGCAACCTCGTAAACAAATGCAGTGCCATTTTGGCGGAAGTTGGGTTCCCAAGACTGGAAGTGGCATTTCCGGCGGCGTGAAAAAGGCCTTTTCTATGACCTAGGTACGGAGGAGGGCGAGGCACTGGAGATCTACAGCAGGAGAATGATAACACAGATCAACAATCAACTGAACCCAGAAACTGCAGGCTAGAGGGGGAGGAGAGAGAGCCAGGAGGAGAGGGGGGGAGAGAGCAGCCCTCGGAGGGAGGGAGGGAGGGGGAGGCAGCGGTTGCAGAGTGAGACCTGTAGGAGGATGATCATACAAGTACACAGAAAACAGAACCAAGAGAGGAGAGGGAAGCCCCCGAACCCTAAAGGACAGAGGGAGAGACAGGAAAAAGAGCTGCAGAGGAGTAGACAGCAGAGAGCGAGAGAGTCTGGACCCTGCAAGAGTAAGGAGCAGGACCAACCCTGCTGTCCAGACTGGGACCCAGCCAGTCCCCCTACAGCTCATCTCTGTCCTGCTGTCCAGACTGGTACCCAGCCAGTCCCCCTACAGCTCATCTCTGTCCTTCTGTCCAGACTGGGCCCCAGCCGGTCCCCCTACAGCTCATCTCTGTCCTTCTGTCCAGACTGGGCCCCAGCCGGTCCCCCTACAGCTCATCTCTGTCCTGAAGCTTCAGACTGGTACCCAGCCAGTCCCCCTACAGCTCATCTTTGTCCTGAAGCTCCAGACTGGGACCCAGCCAGTCCCCCTACAGCTCATCTCTGTCCTGAAGCTTCAGACTGGTACCCAGCCGGTCCCCCTACAGCTCATCTCTGTCCTGAAGCTTCAGACTGGTACCCAGCCAGTCCCCCTACAGCTCATCTCTGTCCTGAAGCTTCAGACTGGTACCCAGCCAGTCCCCCTACAGCTCATCTCTGTCCTGAAGCTCCAGAATGGGACCCAGCCAGTCCCCCTACACCTCATCTCTATCCTGAAGCTCCAGAATGGGACCCAGCCAGTCCCCCTACCGCTCATCTCTGTCCTGAAGCTCCAGAATGGGACCCAGCCAGTCCCCCTACGGCTCATCTCTATCCAGAAGCTCCAGAATGGGTGCCAGCCAGTCCCCCTACACCTCATCTCTATCCTGAAGCTCCAGAATGGGACCCAGCCAGTCCCCCTACGGCTCATCTCTATCCAGAAGCTCCAGAATGGGACCCAGCCAGTCCCCCTACAGCTCATCTCTGTCCTTCTGACCAGACTGGGACCCAGCCAGTCCCCCTACAGCTCATCTCTGTCCTTCTGTCCAGACTGGTACCCAGCCGGTCCCCCAACAGCTCATCTCTGTCCTGAAGCTCCAGAAATTCACAGATGAGATGAGATAGGTAAAATAATATTACTCTTCACATAACTATCTTTTGGCTGTATGTCTCTACTGGCTGTCATTTACTGACACAGTGTGTGTGTGTGTGTGTGTGTGTGTGTGTGTGTGTGTGTGTGTGTGAAGACTGTGGACACAGCTGCATGACCCATCAGTGTGTGGCGTTTTGTGTGCAGTAGCAGGCAGCCTTGTCCCTGAACACCTTCATAAGGAGTAAGATTACTCAACTAGACTAACACACTGGAGGATAGATAGACCACAGGCGGCAGGTAGCCTGGCGGGTAGGAGCGTTGGGCCAGTAACCGAAAGGTTGCTGGTTCAAATCCCTGAGATGACAAGGTGAAAATCTGTCGTTCTGCCTCTGATCATGGCAGTTAACCCACTGTTCCCCGGGCGCTGATGATGTGGATGTCGATTAAGGCAGTCCCCCGCAGCTCTCTAATTCAGAGGAAGATGCATTTCAGTTGAATGCATTCAGTTGACAACTGACTAGGTATCCCCGTTTGCTACACAACACTCCTCTGCAACAGGGTACTACACACACACACCTCTGCAACAGGGTACTACACAACACACCTCTGCAACAGGGTACTACACAACACTCCTCTGCAACAGGGTACTACACACACACCTCTGCAACAGGGTACTACACACACACCTCTGCAACAGGGTACTATACACACACCTCTGCAACAGGGTACTACACACACACCTCTGCAACAGGGTACTACACACACACCTCTGCAACAGGGTACTATACACACTCCTCTGCAACAGGGTACTACACACACACCTCTGCAACAGGGTACTATACACACTCCTCTGCAACAGGGTACTACACACACTCCTCTGCAACAGGGTACTATACACACTCCTCTGCAACAGGGTACTACACACACACCTCTGCAACAGGGTACTACACACACACCTCTGCAACAGGGTACAACACACCTCTGCAACAGGGTACAACACACCTCTGCAACAGGGTACAACACACCTCTGCAACAGGGTACAACACAACTCTGCAACAGGGTACAACACACACACCTTTGCAACAGGGTACAACACTCCTCTGCAACAGGGTACAACACAACGCACACACCTCTGCAGCAGGGTACAACACACACGGTACAGTACAGACTGCTCACAGTATCTGTGTTCTTTTCTGTTTAGGTCCTGTACCTGCTGATTACAATGTTATTATAATCCGTTTCTGTCCTTATGTTCCTGTACTCTGAACTGCAAACAGTCCCAAGAAAAATAAGTCCTATGAGAACAGAATATTGCATATTTAGGTCAATTAATCTGTGTTTTCATGTGTTGTAGGACGCAGTGGGATAATCTCATTTGCATACTCCTCAGTCCTCTCTCCTAGCCTCCTTCTCTAAACCGATTGGAGGAGAGGGGCAGTGACCTCTGGCTTTCTCATCCAATGGGTTTTGAGGAGGCAAGGAGAGAGGATGCCAGAAGTATGCAAATGAGATTCTCCCAGTGTGTGTTTTGGGTGAGCTGCTGAGGAGCATCCCCAAGCCCTCTGAAGCCCCCAGCAGGATCTGGGAACAACTGCAGGCCAGAGGGAGACGCACACTGCAACCTGGGGTTACCTTGGAGACGGAACAGGAATCTGGATGTAACCTGTCAACAGAATGTCAATGAAGGGTTATCTTGAAGGCCCAGAATGTTAACCTGACAACTCCTTGACGACAGTACAAGAACTAAGCTAAAGGTACCTTCGTACTGGCACTATCACCGTGTGGACATATCTGAAATATTCCCTGTGGGACCCAGGGTGTGATCTACAGTCAGTGTCATTCATCATCTGTATTATGAGATTAATTTTAAAGTCTAGAAGAAAATACAATTCCAACTGCAGTACAAAACAGACATTTTTATATTTTATTATTGTATTAAAGTTTCACATACAACACTGTTAAAAGCAAGTAAGCATCATGGTTTTCTCAGTCCTTGACCGTCCCTTATGCCTTCAGTAAACATTAGAACAACTTCCCGGTTTATACGCTCCAACAATGAACCCACTTTCATATCACAAACCATTCCAACACAGTCATTATAGTTCAGCCATGGAAAGTGTTCATGCAATGCAAACGTGTTAAATACAGAGTAACGTGAATGCAGTACGTTTTACATTTCTACTGCCAGAACCAATCACAACATGGGTACAGTTACAGTATAATCATTTTTATTTAACATGGTTACGGTCTATCAAACGTTAAGGTTAACAATTATATTTCAATACTTGAGCACTGATTTTTTTAAAACACTTAGGATAATGACGATTACACTAAACATAGGTTCCATGGCATGGGGAAGGTTATGAAGACGTGTTACTGCATTCCAGATGTGAAATGTAGCAATATGAGGTGGTAGTAGGAGAGTGTGTCTGTATCTGTGTATCTACTCATCAGGCTTCCTCTTGGGTTTCTTGGGGTTGCGGGAGCGACTCTTGGCCTTACACAGTGGACAGATAGGAGCGTTGCGATGGATCTGCTGGTGGCATGACAGACAGGCCTGGGGAGAGAACAGAGATGTTATAGTGTGTCATAACTATGTAAATACATAGACTTCAGTAGTGTCATTATTGTGTAGGTACAAAGACAGGGGAGAGGAGTGTGTGTGTATGTGTGTGTATGTGTGTGTACCTTCATAGGAGGGTGTGTACTGTGTACCTTCATGGGAGGGGGCTGTTGTCTGAAGGTGGCCGTCTGGCGGGCATCTTGTTTCCGGGAGACCTGGAGCTGTTGGGCCGCGGCAGCCGCTGCTGCAAGGGATTCTGGGATGGTGGGCTCATGAGGCTCCTTCTGCCACTCAGCCTTCTGCTTCTCAAAGTAACTATGGCAACAGAGATAGAAGATAGCACAGAGAACAAGTTGATGTGTGTGTGTGTGTGTGTATATGTGCAACCGTGTGTGTGTGTGTGTATAATATGTGTGTACTGACTCCAGAGAGAGTTTCTCCTCCTCTTCGTTGAGGTTGGGCAGTCTGTGCAGGCCCAGGGTCATCCTCAGGGCGTCTACATGTTCCTTCAGGGGTTTGTACTCATCGTGGAGCCTCCGCGTCGTCTCCAGCAGCTTATTCAGGTCGTTCTCCGACTGCTTTATAGTGCTCTCCATCTGGGGAGGAGAAGAGGAGAGAGATACAGAAAAATAAGAAACTATTAAAGGTTAACTCAACCCCAATTTCAGCCTTTGCCCAACCCCTTCCCATTTTCCAAAAATGCATTCAGGTGACAAGTTGTGGGTGAGGGAATTGCTCATAAATATTCATTTTGGGGATGGGTAAACATAGTTGATCACCTGATCCCAACACTTTCTCACTAAAGCATATTTACCAGAAGTCCACTGGCACGCTCTGATAATAAAATGATGTGCATCGCAAGCAAATAATGCTCTGGACAGTTAGCTGACAGTGGTGAGGTGCCGAGTTCCTGACATCTATTACTACTTGCGGTGTAAGTTCGAATTCCCCATGGGGCGCAAAATAAATCGTTCAAATGTGGACGCACATTTATTGAGGTATTGTGTTGGGAAGTGAAAATGAAGATTAAGGGCTCAATTCAATCCAACCCGCATTGCAGTCTTTACGCACTAGATCTTTTTCCAATGGTCAAATGAACTCACAGATTGGTCTTGGGTACTGTATAAAAACCTACAACTACTACCAGGGCGACTCCTCTCACAGGTACGCTTTCACTTTTCAGAATTAGAAGAGTGTGAGCACAGGATGAATGTTGTAAATAAAATCTGCCCCATGTGGGATTAGAGCTCACAACCATTGAACTATGAGCCAACTGTTTTAGCGGACTGCAACACCGATCAGCCAAGGCAGTTGGGGAAAAATACGAGTTGATATGACCACCATTGTCATCTATTTCTTGTTACGATGGATGTAGCTACGAATACAAACATGTAATCCTCATAGCCTACATGTTTATAAATGTGTATGAAACGGTAAACAAAAACGTTGTATTTGGTCATATGCGTAAATGTGCCTTACTGCATTTTACATTTTGTGTAACGTCAGTAGTCTAGTCAAGGAAGCATCAATTAAAATATATTGGCACACTCCACTTACCAAGACCATTGCCAAATAAGGCACACTGTCACCTGCTTTTATAGTAAGCCTTGAGGTGATAGTCCCTACACCCAAACGAGGGCATTGCGTTCATCCACCTCTGGCCTGCTGGCTCCCCTACCTCTGCGGAAGCATAGTTCCCGCTCAGCCCAGTCAAAACTGTTCGCTGCTCTGGCACCCCAATGGTGGAACAAGCTCCCTCACGACGCCAGGACAGCGGAGTCACTCACCACCTTCCGCAGACATTTGAAACCCCACCTCTTTAAGGAATACCTGGGATAGGATAAAGTAATCCTTCTACCCCCCCCCCCCAAAAAAAAACATTGTAAAGTGGTTATCCCACTGGCTATAAGGTGAATGCACCTATTTGTAAGTCGCTCTGGATAAGAGCGTCTGCTAAATGACGTAAATGTAAATGTGATACCACCCAGCACATCTAGAAGGGAGTGTATTTCATACCGAACCGCTCCCTCGGTAGCGTTGAACCGCTACGAGCGAAAATAGCTAGATTTACTACTATAACTAAGCCTAAAACATCTGGTTTACCATTAAAAAATATTTTTTTTCATGAAAGTTACTCTTTAAAATCTGTTTGTGCATTTAGAAGTCAAATAATGGTTTCTGTCTCTCTCTCTCACACACACACTCCTTTTCTCTCTCTCTCTCTCTCTCTCTCTACCCACCACGTTGATATCAGCGTGTATGAGTCGTAGCTCCTCTACATGGGCCATCTTCTCCTGCAGTAGGAGGTCCATCTCCTGTTTGTATTCCTTCAGATGTTTCTCCTCAGACTCCAGGGACTCAAACTCTGACTTCAGACGAGTCTTGATCTTCTGCATCTGTACCGTCTTATTCCTGAAAACACAGTTTAACCAATGCATTACTAGTTAAGTTATCACTGTAAAACAGTAGTTACCAATGTTACACAGTAGGTACTTTACAAATGCACTAGTAGTTAGTTACCAATTATACAACATTAGGTAGTTACCTACCACTGGTCTATTTACTAATGCACTAGTTACTTTGATTACAGGGCAGAAGGCACAAAGACAACAATCTGTCAGTTCAACTTCGCGTCACTCATTCATGCTTCAGAAACCAATTGCCCTAAGGCATCTTCTATTGTTTCTACTTTATTTATCCTGGTTAGTCTCTTCAGATAAACATCTATTTTTTTTTAAGACCAGAACCAAGACATGATGGTATATTATTGTGTTGCTGTTGCAATAGATTCGTTTATTGTGAAATAAGAAGAGATAATATTTGTCATGCAAATAAGTAATATAATGCATGCATATCCGAAATAGAGATGGACGTGCGTCACATGCCATTGTTATAACTGGTGTAATTATTGTCCAGACGTCTTTTGTTCTACTGATGTTACTGATGATACTGACTGCTTCCACCTGAATGAACTCAGACATTAGGGGACCACCAACCATGGTTAGCCAATTATTAGCTACCTGGCTAATGACAGAAAGATAGCTAGCGAAGTAGCCAGAGCCGCTAATCTGGCAAAGCACTTCGCATCTGGATTTTTGTTGATGCAAACAGCTGGATTGATTATGCATCATGCATAGTTAGCAAGCTATTCTGTAACGTGCAAAACAAAAACTAGTTTCTTGCAGTTCCTTCAAGACAACAGTAGAACGGTCACCACCGCTTGCTAACCTTGCTCGAGGCTATGTCGGCACATATAACTAGCTTCCTAGCGCAATAACAAAGCCGCGACGCTAATATTAGCTGGCTAGCCAATCTTTTCCTGAGCCATCCAGCTATATTTACCAGATGTGGTTTCTTTTAAGTTTTTATTTTTTTAATTTTTTACCGTATTTCCATAATGTTTTCTAGTTTGCACATTATCTCTTGTTCGTCCCCCATGGTTTTGTCTTTAGACCCTGATAAATGAGATCTTAACGGAAGGCCAGGGCGGTCTGTCTACTAGCTAATAAAAACACCAGCCGTGACATGGCTGTGAAGCACCACGCACGCGCGGAGAAACAGAGGTTATGTGTTTTGTACTCCAGTGACCCCCGCTGGAAACTGTTACGGTGTTTCAGAGCCGGACAGACGCTGTCTGATAAAAACCCTTACATTGTTGGGGTGGGTCTAATCCTGAATGCTGATTGGTTGAAACCGCATTCCAGCCGGTGCCTATTCCACAAATAGCCACCCGTTAAATCTATGAAGTTCAAATGCCTATTTACTCTGTTACATCTGACTGCGCAATCCACTGTCTCATCAGCCCAGCAAGGCAATTTATAAACTTGATCTCCACTATAAAAAGCATCTAGACGTTATCTCACATTTCTTTTAGACTAACATTAAGTTTTCAACAGCGGAGATTTGTATAAACCTTGCTCCGACATTTGCAACATCGTTTCAATGATGAAATTCGTTCTCCTGCTGTCCGATGGTTATGAACTTGTCAGGAGTCGGGACTAGACAGACAGGCGGGAAGCGTTTCTCAGCCAGTCGAAATCATGAATCAGCTGGCATCATTTTTATGGATATATATAAACGAAACGCTGCTAATTTGCAGTCTTTCCAGCTTCAGTTTGAAGTGATTGTATTACTGTAGCTGTATTGTTGGCTAGCTCCTCAGCGCAACTGTCCTGACGAGAGAGCACATTTTCTATGCCAGGCGAAATCGCGCCTCATTAGCTCATTGTTATGGATGTATCCAAATAAATATCACTAGAAAACAGCTTAAACAAATGCAAATGAAGCTACTTTGCTGTTATTCGGGCTGCACTTTTTGACGTGACTATAAATTAGCCGTAGTTGGCTAACTAGCAAGCCTGAACTGGCAATGGAACATTCAGAACGAACGACTGGGTCGCGTCCATAGATACAGAACAAAAAGACTGAACGACTGGGTCGCGTCTCTAGCAAATCAATTAATAAAAATAATGTTTAATGAAAATATGTCTATCATTATTTGAATATGTTGGTAACCCGTTGTATAAAAGTATCGGTCCTAACAACACCCGTGCCAATATACATTTACATTTTAGTCATTTAGCAGACGCTCTTATCCAGAGCGACTTACAGTTAGTGATTACATATATTATTTTTTTTATACTGGCCCCCCGTGGGAATCGAACCCACAGCCCTGGCGTTGCAAACGCCATGCTCTATCAACTGAGCTACATCCCTGCCGGCCATTCCCTCCCCTACCCTGGACGACTTGTGCGCGGCCCATGAGTCTCCCGGTCGCGGCCGGCTGCGACAGAGCCTCGATTCGAACTAGGATCTCTAGTGGCACAGTTAGCACTGCGATGCAGTGCCTTAGACCACTGCGCCACTCAGGAGTACACTGCGCCACTCAGGAGTACATATATCCTCCAAACACCAGCTTCTCGGGCATTATCACTTTGTAAATTCACTTTGGCTATCTACTCCGATTACACCAAATTTGCATAATTGGCCATGTGCATGTAATTGTGATGGATGCTGTAGGAGAGAGGAATAATGTGGTGGGAGAGACAAAAAGTAAGTAAAAACGAAATATGAAAATTAGAACTACAAATGAACTTTCTTCTGTCGATTCTTGTTTTGTTTTTTATGTCACAATTCCAACCCTCCTCCTTTATCCGGGCTTGGGACTGGCAAAAGTGACCCAAAAGAGACACTCTGGTGGAGTTACTTATTATAATTTTTTTTTTAATTTTTTTAACTGTTTTTAAAACATTTTTTTAGTTTAGTTTTCTTAAGTTTGGTTTTTAACCTTATGGTCCACTTAGGAGCCTACAACAAGTCACAGTAAAACATGAACATTAAAAAAAAAAAATTGTATACAATCGACATTAACAATCTAAATGGACCAAAAAGAGACAATAAAAAAAACTGTCAATGGCAATGTGAGAAAATGATGTTAACTAGTCTGGCCCTAATTCAGGTTAATTTTAGTTTTTTTTCCAGAGCCCCCTCCACACACACACAGGCTGTGCTGGCTCACAGAAAGAGTGGGTCATCATCATTTTGGTCAAGGCTCTCTATGGCAGGTTCAGCAACTGAGGGAGCTGACTTAAATGAGTAAGCAGCTGATATGCCAAAAAGCTGCAAAACATTATCAGGCAGCTGGTGCTCATAGCAAGCCTCACCAGACAGATTCAGTCCATATCGAATGTACAGGATGGAGTTAACGGTCTGCAAGGCCATCCGATTTCTACGTTTGCTTTTTACCACACTCATCTGGCTGAATACTCTCTCGACTTCAGCATTCGAGTGTGGCAAGGACAACACAGACACAGCAGCCATGACAAGTTCTTGAAACGGGTTGATATCAGCTGCATCCCTGAACTTCCAAATCTCACTCCAGAAGCCCAGTGTGTTTTTTTGTCTCATTCCATTTACTAAGATGGATGGCACGCCATTGCTGGACAATCTTGTCTATCTCTGCAGGGGAGTAGCCAAGGAGCTTGGCTATTTTTTCTATTTCTCCAGGGCTCTTATTGTGCTTTAGAGTTTCCTCCACATTGAAAACTGACATGTACTGCAATGCTTCGATGTTGTCCGGCAGTCTCACCCTCAACTCATTAGTGAGGGAGATGGTGAAGGTTACACACCGCTTTCTGATATTTTTTTCATCCTCAGGCGCAAGGTGGAGCTCAGCTGCCTTTGACTCAAAAAGGTAACCAAGGTACGGTTTGGGACTGATGTATTAATCTATTGGCCCTTTGAGTACATCAACATTTGCCAGTGGATTCAGCACCCTGCTGCTCACAGACTTGATCAGGTTAACCGATTAGTTACCGGAGTGTAACTCCAGTTCTATGAGTGGAGCGGAGCCCCATAGGGGAGCTCTGCTCCTAGTGGTTTACCCTCTGCCCTAGGGCAGAACAGCCTGAAGCAAATTTATGCACACACCTGCAGCCAATGGGAGCACAGGTGCCCCTATAAGAAGGGACCCGTTCCCTCAATCAGCCTCCCGAGATATTTATCTTCAGCGAGACTAGAGAGGGTCGGCAGGGCCTTAACTCATAGAACTGGAGTTACACTCCGGTAACTAATCGTTCTATATCGTGGAGCTCCGCCCCATAGGGGAGCTCTGCTCCTAGTGGTTTAAGGCGGAGCGAAACGCTCCAAAATGTACTCCCTGCCGAGCCTGACACTTCCCATTAAAAAATGAAAAAAGGTCAAGCCTAGCAATGGCTGCAACCAATTCCCGCAGTACTGCAACTAAAAACCCATCCGGGCGTCACAATATACCGCGTCATCGGTTATAGACCCGCCCCATCTAGCTCAATGGCAATGCCAATGACTAGTGGGCAGATCATCAGAATAGAAGCCATGCTAATCTGTACTAGCAGATAGCCGTGCCTCAATATTCTGTGACAACACTATCGTCCACTAATGGAATGACATAAAATGTCACTCTACATTATGTGTCCAATAGACCGCCTTACTCACTCAATGGAACCCAGAGATTAGTAGGCAGGAACAAAATATACCAGTCATACTAAACTGAACCATCAGATAGATGACCTCACATTCTGTCAATTCAATACATATCTCTACTATCCTGACCCTGTCAGTCAAGAGACATGTCACAAGATATGCTTTTCATCCAAAAGCGGACCTGATAGACACCTGTCCATCGTCCTGCTTCTCTCTCCTCCAGCTCAAGATTCTCCTTCAGCTATGCTGAATGCAATCGAGCTTTGAGAGTTAAAAAGCCTATCCTCAACAAACATGTTTTCCTAACCAAAGCGGACCTGATTGGAACCAGTCCATGGTCCTGCTTTGTTCTCTCTTCCTAACTCAAAATCGCCTTTCAGCTCTGCTGAAAGCCGACCGAGCCAAAGAGTTAAAAAACATGTCTGTCCATAATATGTCCTTCTAACAAAAGCGGCCCCTATGAACATGGTCACAATCCTGCTTTTTCCTCTCTATCTTGCTCAAGATCTTCCCTCAGCCACGCTGAGTACAGATCGAGCCAAAGAGTTAGAAGACATATCTAACAGATAGAAACGGATAAAAGGAGACGGCGTCGACCATGACGCTGCTCTACAAATATCCTCTACCTCTGTTCCTCTGAAGAGGGCAGTAGAAGCTGCTACTCCACGAGTAGAGTGCGCTCTGATACCCTGAGGTGGTTGTCGCCCCGCCACCTCGTACGCTGTCTCAATACCTTCACAAAGCCAATGAGACAATCGCTGTTTTGAAAGTGGTCTACCTAATGCAGCCGCACCGTGACACACAAACAGCTGAGGCGATGACCTAACCGCTGCTGTGCGCTCAACGTAACACGCCAAAGCGCGTACTGGGCACAGACAATGAAGCTTTTCCTCACTCCTCTCCCCATGGGGAGGGGGATAAAAAGCCCACAATTCCACGATCTGTGATCTATATGCACTGTTAATAACCTTCGGCACAAATGCCGGGTTAGGACGTAACACCGCTCTGCTCAGATCGCCATTGATGGCAAGGCAGTCGGGTCTCGTCGACAGTGCACACAAATCACTGACCCGCTTAGCGGTAGTCAAGGCGAGCAACAGCGCCGTCTTGATAGACAGCATCTTGAGGGGTATTCGATTCAATGGCTCGAACGGCGACTTACATAGCGCTTCGAGAACCAAAGCCAAATCCCACTGGGGCAGCGTAGCTCTGGGCATTGGCCTAAGCCGCCTTGTCCCCAATAAGAAACGTTTCACTAATGGGTGACTGAACACGTTTTTTCCGTTAAACCCTTCATGACCAGCTGAAATTGCCGCTGCAAACACCCGAATGGTGGAGGGCGATTTCTGCTTATCAAACATAAACTGCAGGAATGAGAGCACACTCTCCACCTGACAGTTCATGGGGTCTACATCCTGTGTGTCACACCATCGTGAGAAAACGTTCCATCTGCTGGTATACACCCTAGAAGTGGAACTGGCTCGTGCGCCTTGTATGGTTCTGATCACTGCATCAGATAACCCACGGCGCCTCAACCTGTCCCATTCAGGAACCAAGCCTTCAGTGGTTGGCCGATTATGGGCCACTGCCCTATCGAGCCTCCCGCCTGGGTCAACGCGTCTCGTCGATGTGGAATTGGCCAAGGTGGCGCAATCAACATCTGACTCATCTCCGCAAACCACGGAGCCCCCGGGCGATCGGGCGCTATCAGTATCACTGACAGCTCCTCTGACCTCACCCTGGCTAGCAGTGGGAGAATGCAAGACAGCGGAGGGAATGCATACAGGAGAACTTTCGGCCACGGGTAGTGCGCGAATGCGTCTCTTCCCAGTGGTGGCTCGTCCTGTTCCCTCAGAGAGAACCATAGGGGACACTGCGCGTTCACGCGTGACGCGAACAGATCCACCTCGGCTCTCCCGAATTGTTCCCAAATTCGGAGAACAATGTCCGGGTGCAGACACCACTCGTCGTCTCGAGGACCCCCTCTTGACATGAGGTCTGCCCCTACGTTCAAGTAGCCCGGAATGTGTGCTGCTCTCAACGAGCGAAGGTGCTTGTGAGCCCACAGCCACAATTCCTCTGCCGCCCGATGGAGGGCAGGAGACCTGACCCCTCCCTGGCGGTTTATGTGAGCCACTGTGGTCCGGTTGTCTGACCAGACCAACACATCGCGACCCCGAAGGGTAGACGCGAAGTGGGTCAAAACCAGTCGAACCGTTTCCAACTCCAGGAGGTTTATGTGACGACCTGACTGAGGCCATACACCTCCTATCGCCTGAGACTGATATGTCCCTCCCCATCCAGTCAGAGAGGCATCTGTAAACACTGGAATGTAGGATGACACCTTGCCCATCGGAACTCCGTGCGTGAGAACGCTCGAGTTTCTCCAATAGTCCAGGTCTGCTCTTAGCGAGAGAGGAACCACCACCAACCGATGACGTTGACGCACTGGGTCTAGTCTTAGTTGGGCGAACCACCGCTGTATTCTGCGCATGTGCAGAAGTCCCAGCGGGACCACAGAGTGGGCTGACGACATGAGACCCAAAAGTGACATGATCGATAGCGCCGTTACTGTGTGATTCGGACGACACTTCCTCAGGGCTAGCAACAATGCTGCCCTTCGAGGGTCCGATATTCGAGCCCTCATCAATACAGTGTCTAGCTGTAGTCCCAGGTAGACAATCTGATGACTGGGCCAGGGTGCGCTCTTTTTCCAATTCACAGCGAACCCCAGACGCGTGAGATGAATCACTGTCTGTGTCGTGTGAGTGAACGCCAGCTCTGCTGACGGGGCGAGAACCAGCAGGTCGTCTAGGTAGGCTAATAGCCTTATCCCTTGACGACGCAGCGGCTCCAATGCCGCCTCCACACATTTGGAAAACGTTCGAGGTGCCAGGGCGTACCCGAATGGCATCCTCGTGAACTCGTACGCCACCCCTTGAAAGGCGAACCGCAGAAACTTCCTGTGACGCGATTGTATCGGCACATGGAAGTACGCGTCCTTTAGGTCTATGCTTGTACAAAAGTCCCCTTTCTGGACACATTCCAGTAGACGTTTTGTCGTCAGCATTCGGAAGGGCCGTTTGGTTATGCTCTCGTTGAGAGTGCGTAAATCCAAAATCGGCCTCACTCCCCCCGTCTTTTTGGGCACTAGGAAATAAGGCGAATACAGCCCTTTGTTCCTTTGCTCTCGGGGAACTACTGTGACCGCCTCCTTCGCCAAAAGTTCCGTAATCTCTGACATCAGAGCGGCTACTTTGTCCGGCGTTTTCATCACCGTCTCCACCACTCCCCTGAACGGGGGTGGGGTCCGATGGAATTGGAGGGCATAACCCTTCTGCAACGTCTGTTCTAGCCAGCGTGAGAGGGTACAGCTTCGTTGCCACTGCCAGCAATGCAGAGAAAGCGGGCGCGCACGAAGCTGTGGTGCGTCCAGTAGGAAGGACCTGTATTCCTCTATGGCCCTCGCCGCCGCTATTCCCCAACACTGGGTTGGTGGAATAGCCCAAGGCGGGCCCCCCTCGAAAGGGAGAGGAAACATCAGCTCGTTCTGAGTGAATCGGAGGCCTTGATACGTTAGTTACGACCGTAACTCCAGTAATCCGGCCCTCCGTGAACGCAGCACGGTTCTGAACTGCACTGGCTGAGGCATTAACCTGAGACAGAGCGCCCTCCCCGGATAGCAATTGCGTCATCATGTCATTGTCTGACTGAGACTGCTGCTTGCCATGAGACCCATCCACTGCAGTACTCAACAGAGTCTGAAAGGTGTGATCTCTGACTGGTACCACAAGGTGGTGCCACAATACCTCTTCACTGGTCTCATGCGGCTGCTCAGCAGCACACTCTATGTGTGGTGAGCTGCACTCAGAGCCATGGGCATTGTTACGTTCTGAATAAACTGGGGGCGTCCATACATTGGTTACACTTGTAACTCTAGTATTCCCGCCCTCCTTGAACGTCGCATGGGTCTGATCTGCGCTGGCTGAGGCGTTAGCCTGCAGCAAGGCGTCATTCCCAGCTAGCGGCTGCGTCTTCATGTCACATTGGGACAGAGACTGCTGCCTGCTGTGTGAGACCTTTACTACAGAGCTCCTAGGAGTCTGTAGTAAAAGGTCCTTATCAGGTGAGCTAAGGCTGCGCCTTGCTACCTTTTTCCCTTTCCTCTCCTGAGTGTGCTCAACTACGCACTCTTGGTGGGTTGAGCTACACTCAGGATGGTGAGAGAAAATTATAGAACGTGAAGTGTTCTGTAATGAACCAGCTCTTTATTCACATAATCACAAACATTAACTCCCTCCACGCCCTGAACAGTGGGGTGGGGGGGAACAGTGGGCTCTGTTGCGTCTTGCGCCGAGCCGTCATCCGTCCTCTCCCCCTCGCCTCGTCATTGGTGCCGCCTCTTCTGGGAGACCTTCTGGTGCTGCCAGGTCGGCTTGACGGTGACCTCCCTCGCCGGCGGAGCTGTCGCTACCACTGTCGCCGCCGGAGGGGCCGAGCCCGCTCGCTTGCTGCCTGTGGTGGACGCCTGTCGCCTGGCCCGTCGCCTCCCTGTAGATCTACTGGGGGCGTTGGAGGTGGACGGAATAGCTGGGGCCCTGCTAACCTTCATCGCCAGCGGCAGATGCTTAGCTAGGTGCTTCCTCTCCTCGTCCATTTTGGCGAAACGCTCTGTTGCCTCCTTTACAGCGACCCCAAATAGGCCCTCGCTGGAGACTGGAGCGTTGAGTAGCGAGGCTCTGTCAGTTTCCTTCATGGCTGTCATCGATAGCCAAAGGTGACGCTCTATGACCACCGAGGTGGCCATGGCTCTGCCTGCGCATATCGCCGAGGCTTGTGTCAGGTGAAGGATGGCTCCGGAAATTCTGGACGCCTCCTCTATTTCCTCGCCGGTCAACTCTGACCTACCCGTTGTAAGACGGGATAGGGAGGCCGCGAGGAGGGCGATGTTGTTCGCCGCTGACACGCCCTGAGATCCCAGCGTGAAGGATTTCTCGGCCAGCTGTGCTGTGAGCCTGTCCTTTTGCGCCGGTAAGGTGGCCTTCTTGGAGGCTGCCCAGGGACTCGAACCCGGCACTAGATACGCCGCCATGGCGCTCTCGAGCCTAGGGATTCCCTTAGCTGCCCACTCATGACCAGCCACTCTGGTAAATGGGATATACGCTCTGGCCGGCGAACGCGCCGCCAGAGGTGAATCCCATGAGCCCTCGACATATTTGCCAAGGGAAGGCATGGCTGGAGCCATCGGCTCAGCCGCCTTCCTTGGCTTGGAGTAGGGGCCGCCCTCCATCAGGTCCACCTCCACAGGGAGGGGAGCTGGAGGCAGCGCTATCTCCAGTCGATTGGCGGCCTTCTCAATGAGTTCGGGAAAATCCGAACGCAGAGAGGCCGCTGCGAAGGACAGGGCTTCTGACCTAACAGAGCCCGTGTCGTCATCGCCCAAGGAGTCCTCAGACCTCGCGCTCCCCATAGGGAAGGGGGTCTTGAACGTCGGCGCCAGAGCTCCGGATTGTCCCACTGGGAGCCAGCACTGTCTGATGACGCCTCTGAAGCAGAGGCGAGAATGGACAGTACATCCTCTAGGGGGATGTCCTCCCTAAAGAACGCCCAGCGCTGCTTCCTCCCCTTCATAGGAAGGAGGGCGCAGGAGGCGCAGTTAGGGGGGTCGTCGAGACCTTCCTTGGCGTGCTGCGGTCCCAAACACACGAAACAAAGGTCGTGGGGGTCCGTAGGCGCCATGTCAGTACATCGACATAGAGCCCTGAAAAGGGCTTTTGGGGGTGGAAAATTTCCCGGTGTGCTCATGCTGGAAGACGTCGATGGCTGGATATCGGCGGCGAGTTCTTCCTGAGTCTTCAATACTTCTTGGCTTCTTCAGTTCTAGTCCAGTCGCTGAAGATAAATGGGAGGCTGATTGAGGGAACGGGTCCCTTCTTATAGGGGCACCTGTGCTCCCATTGGCTGCAGGTGTGTGCATAAATTTGCTTCAGGCTGTTCTGCCCTAGGGCAGAGGGTAAACCACTAGGAGCAGAGCTCCCCTATGGGGCGGAGCTCCACGATATAGAACAAGCTGTCAAGTAGCTTAAGAGGATCTACTTGCTCTCCCTCAATGTCAACAGTGAAGAGGCGACTCCAGGATGCTGACCTAGGCAGAGTTGCAAAGAAAAAGCCATATCTCAGACTGGCCAATAAAAATAAAAGATTAAGATGGGCAAAAGAACACAGACACTGGACTTTTTCTTTGCAACTCTGCCTAGGTCAGCATCCCGGAGTCGCCTCTTCACTGTTGACATTGAGACTGGTGTTTTGCGGGTACTATTTAATGAAGCTGCCTGAGGACCTGTGAGGCGTCTGTTTCACAAACTAGACACTAATGTATTTGTCCTCTTGCTCAGTTGTGCACCGGGGCCTCCCACTCCTCTTTCTATTCTAGTTAGAACCCGTTTGCGCTGTTCTGTGAAGGAAGTAGTACACAGCGTTGTACGAGATCTTCAGTTTCTTGGCAATTTCTCACATGGAATAGCCTTAATTTCTTCTTTGTTTCTGGCCATTTTGAGCCTGTAATCGAACCCACAATTGCTGATGCTCCAGATACTCAACTAGTCTCAAGAAGGCCAGTTTTATTGCTTCTTTAATCAGCACAACAGTTTTCAGCTGTGCTAACATAATTGCAAAAGGGTTTTCTAATGATCAATTAGCCTTTTAAAATTATACACTTGGATTGGCAAACACAACGTGCCATTGGAACACAGGACTGATGGTTACTGATAATGGGCCTCTGTACGCCTATGTAGATATTTCATAAAAAATCAGCCGTTTCCAGCTACAATAGCCATTTACAACATTAACAATGTCTACACTGATTTCTGATCAATTTGAAGTTATTTTAATGGACAAAAAAATTGCTTTTCTTTCGAAAAAAACAAGGACATTTCTAAGTGACCCCAAATGTTTGAACGGTAGGGTACATAGAACCAGGAATGAATGCCTTGAGTGTTGGGTTTAGTAAGCCCTTTGTCCTTGGCTAGTGGCAGTGTGGCCTAGGGTTAAGGCTAGGTCTACAGTATATTATCAACATTGCCTTATCATATATGAAATTATCGTATTCTAGAGGTGGATGTAAATTCAGCGTCTTGTGTGCCATTTTGCGGTGGGCCTGTGAGGGTCAAGTGTTAGTACACCGCTGTAATCCACCTTGAGTTAGATTCCTGGGCTGCCATTGGATTAGTCCTGAGAACACAACAATGGCTCATTTGAATTCACCATAATCCCAGTGAATATTGAAAGCACTTTCATATGACTCTGTGGAGAGGAGGCTAATGCCGAAAGAAGAACCTCTCAGGAACTTATTAATATAGGAGATAAAAAATCTACAAATGTCTTCTGTGAGTATCCATTTATTATCTTTATCATATAAAATCTGGATTGAAGTTAAGATGTGGCTGTCTGTGTAAGACTAGTGTGAGATTGTGTACATTTAGCATTTGACAGTAAGACAAGGCCAACATTTTCCCATAGTCATGTCTCTGTTTCTCTGTGAGACAGAATAATGGGCTAGAAAAGTTGCTTCTAGGACAGATCTGTTCTGGACACAGTGCCTAGTTTCTTGGCTGTTTTTGTTATTTGATGGATTGAGTTGTGATTTTCAGCCATTTTAAAGCTTTACCATGTTACTACCCTGAGTTATACCGTGTTTGTTAAAAGTGAAGTGTTAGTTTGTTAAGAGTTTGAGCTTCAACACAACAGTACATCGTTCTGTGTGATACTTGTAGTACAGTGATTTCACTCAACTTTGAAACTCAATCTTTTATATCTTAGCACTTTTGAGTAATATAAAAAATGTACTTGTAGAAACGTTCATATATTTTGTGGTTGAAGTATTCTGGCCAGAATAGACCGATATGATCAACATTAAACATATGAGAATCGACCTACATATTGGCCTCCCTAGTTGGCCTGGCCTGGCCCGCTCTGATCTCTGCTGTTTCGTAACTTTATTCCAGTTTGCTCCATAATCAGTGTTAAAAACCTCCTCAGAAACCCTAGCGGTGGCTACCTGGGGTAGATTAGAATTTATTAGAAAAAACATTATTGTCCACACAATGTGGAAACTTTCACTAACATGATTGACATTAAAACAACGACAGCAACAATAGAACCCTACACTTCAGTTCTGTGTGGATCATGGAATCCTAGAATAAACCTTCCCCTGTTCTGAGAATACTCTCAACTCTATTTTGTTCTGAGAATTCTCCCTAAACAATATTTAACGTTTAAAAATACCTTGTGGGCTTCATGTTTTGATTGTAGTCCCCTACAACCACTTGCGATTGGATGATCCTGCAGGTTGAACAGAAAAATGTAAGAAACATAATTCTATTATATTTTTTGGGCCTTTTACCTCACAAAGAACCTACTACACCATTTTACAATCATAGTAAGAGACATACAATTCGCTTAGCCCCTTAGTATATTGCATGCCTATCCTCTATTGTAAACCATACTACCTATTATACTAACCATTACTCTATCTATGTGTTTTAATAGGCTATTAAGTTATCTCTCCTCCCAGTCATACTCCAGTTTGTGTCTATGTGAATGCCCTCTGGTAGATCAATGTTCGCGTCACCACCATGGACGCTGAGCTGGAGTTTGCCATTCTGCCCAGCACCACTGGCAAACAACTCTTCGACCAGGTACATGGACAGAAAGACGAACAGACAGACTGGCGGACATACGGACAGACGAACAGACAGACTGACGGACGGACAGACAGACAGACAAATCTCTGTTTCCTGGACTATGGACAATCAGCATCTTCTTCTTCTTCGTTGTGTAGATAGTGAAGACTATCGGGCTGAGAGAGACCTGGTTCTTTGGCCTTCAGTACCAGGACAGCAAAGGCTTCTCTACCTGGCTCAAACTCAACAAGAGGGTGAGTACATCAAATCACATTTTATTGGTCACATACACGTGTTTAGCAGGTGTTATTGCGGGTGTAGCGAAATGATTGTGCTTCTAGCTCCGACAGTGCAGTAATATCTAACAAGTAATATCTAACAATTTCACAACATATACCCAATACACACACATCTAAGTAAGGAATGAATTAAGAATATATACATATATGGACGAGCGATGTCAGAGCGGCATGGACTAAGATACAGTATATACATATGAGATGAGTAATGCAAGATATGTAAACATTATTAAAGTGGCTAGTGTTCCATTTCTTAAATCATCCTCAGTACTCTCCTCAGACAGTAACAACATACAGGACTGTCTGACACACACACACACACACACACACACACACACACACACACACACACACACACACACACACACACACACACACACACACACACACACACACACACACACACACACACAAACACACACACACACTCTTCCATGTTCATTTATTCACTTATTTACTCACGGTGTTGTTGCATTGCTGTAATGTTCCCAGGTGACAGCTCAGGATGTACGCAGTGAGAACCCTCTGTTGATAAAGTTCAGGGCCAAGTTCTACCCTGAAGACGTAGCTGAGGAACTGATCCAAGAGGCCACGCAACGACTCTTCTTCCTGCAGGTCACACACATACACACACACACACATGAGCTGGCCAGACACACACACATTCGCACACACACATACATCAAATCAAAGTTTATTTGTCATGCTCACAGGATACAACAGGTGTAAACAGTACAGAGAAATGCTCACTTCCTCAACAATGTAATGTTCAATATCAAAGGTAAAGAAATAGAAAATCCAGAATAGGATCTTATAAAGAGCACTGAGTCAATACTAGGTCAGACCAAAGACCAATAGATACATGCTAGCATAGGGGAGAGTGGGGTATGTTGAGCCATTTCTTACATTCATTATCACTACGTCAAGAGAAATATAGTATTCTTTCTAACAAAGATCTCTACATATATTTCAGAATGTCGTAAGTTTTAGGAACTTAGACGGGTTCTCATTGCAAAGATACTATGCATATTATGCATAAAACTGACCAAATGTAATCATAATTTGAATGGGGTATGGTAGCTATTGGCTGAACTTATTACCCCATGGCAAATATTTGGACTATATTAGCCAATACAGCTAGAAGGATGCACTTTCATGTAGGTTTAAGACCTCATATAGTAGCTTATAGAGACCCCAACTGATGTACAAAACATTCTTAAAACAATCTACTTTGGTTTAGATACAAGCATCATGAAACCTATAACACATTACTTACATTTGACTTGGTGAAAATCCGTTTTTTGGACCTAACTTGCTTACCACTTTTTCCATGTGGTTTCTTCCTTTACAGACTCCAAGAAATGATGACCTCTTCCTAAATAGTTGGTCACATGATTAATTTTGTATATGGTTTCCTAGAAACAGGGGTGGCTGAACTTACCCCACTCTCCCCTACACATACTTGTATAAGGATGTACACAGGTCAGACACACACAGGAGCTGGTCATACACTGTTTGTCACTGCAGGTGAAGGAGGGCATCCTGAATGATGATATCTACTGTCCTTCTGAGACGGCTGTGCTGTTGGCCTCCTACTCTGTTCAGACCAAACATGGAGACTACAAGAAGGACTACCACTTCCCTGGTTACCTCAGCAGGGACAAGCTGCTTCCCCAGAGGTGTGTTATCTCTCCCCATCCCCCTGTGTGACACACCTCAGCCCACAAACAGAAGGTAAACTGGTGAAACGGTCCCCTGAGAGATTTATTCCAAGTCTCCCTGAATGTTCCTCTGATTGTTGTCTCCCGTACTTAGATCAGTGTTGGGGTCAATTCCATTTAATTTAGCAGACACTCTTATCCAGAGAGACTTACAGGAGAGACTTACAGGGGTTAAGTGCCTTTCTCAAGGGCACAGACAGATTTTTTTCACCTAGTTGGCTCAGGGATTTGAACTAGCAACCTTTTGGTTACTGACCCAACGCTCTTAACCACTAGGCTACCTTCCTTTCTCTACCCCCCTAATTGAACCCTTTCTCATGTCCTCTACCCCCAGGGTTCTGGAGCAGCACAAACTGAACAAGGAGCAGTGGGAGAATAGGATAAAGGTGTGGCATGAGGAGCACAAGGGAGTGCTGAGGTAAGACCACACGTCCTCTCTACTCACAGTCCCATCCAAGTTGACACCGGCTTACTTGTATTGCACTGATTGTATGTAGAATGTGCTAAGAATTATGTTAGCTGCATTCTGACTGATTGTCTGTTTCTGTGTCTGTATCTGGTCCTGTATCTGTGTCTGTCCCTGGTCCTGTGCATGTGTTTGTGTCTGTGTCTGTCTCTGTCTGTCCCCAGGGAGGATGCCATGGTGGAGTATCTGAAGATAGCTCAGGATCTAGAGATGTATGGAGTCAACTACTTCAGCATCAAGAACAAGAAGGGTTCAGAGCTGTGGCTGGGGGTCGACGCTCTGGGCCTCCATATATACCAGAACACTGACAGGTAGGAACGCTTGGGGTAGACGCTCTGGGCCTCCATATATACCAGAACACTGACAGGTAGGAACCTTTAACTAGATCTGAATTACGCATAGGTTCATCATGATATTAGACTACTTTTGAAGTCTGAAAACATTGGATAAACTTTGACTTTGGAGTGAACTGTTCTACTGGGTTCTATTTCCTTTATAGGATGACCCCTAAGATCGGCTTCCCATGGAGTGAGATCAGAAACATTTCCTTCAACGACAAGAAGTTTGTTATAAAGCCCATTGACAAGAAAGCCCCGGTACATCACCTCTGTATAATTCAGGACAGAAAAAAGTACAGAATAAAAGTCACTTCATTTTTTGCAAGATGCACTGATAACTACATTTGTGGTAACTGGTGTCTGTTCCAGGATTTTGTATTCTACGCCCCTCGTCTGCGGATCAACAAGCGTATCCTGACGCTGTGCATGGGGAACCACGACCTGTACATGAGGAGGAGGAAGCCGGACACCATCGAGGTCCAGCAGATGAAGGCTCAGGCCCGCGAGGAGAAGACTAAGAGACAGATGGAGAAGTGAGGACAGAGAGAGAGCATTAGATGGGGAGAGGGAATAGAGAGAGGATGTTGTTAGCAGGTTGTTTACTCATCCCTCAAATCCTTTGTTCCAGAGCTCTGCTGGAGAGCGAGAAGAAGAAGAGAGAGAATGCGGAGAAGGAGACGGAGAAGATCGCCAGAGAAACCATGGAGCTGATGGGCAGACTGAAACAGATCGAGGAAGAGACCAAGAAAGCTCAGGAAGGTCAGACTCTTTCTGTCGTCTGACAGTGTGTGTGTGGTATGGGCATGCATGTTTGTGTGTGTTCATATTATGTGTGTGTGTGATTTACTCTCTGTGTGTATATGTGTGTGTAGAGCTGGAGGAGCAGACTCGCAGGGCCCTGGAGCTGGAGAAGGAGAGGAAGTTTGCCCAGGAGGAGGCGGAGCGTCTGGAGAAGGAGCGCAGGGCAGTGGAAGAGGCCAAGGCAGCCCTCCTACAGCAGTCAGAGAGCCAGATGAAGAACCAGGAGAACCTGGTACACACACACACACACACACACACACACACACACACACACACACACACACACAGAGAGACAGACAGACACACAGAGAGAGACAGACAGACACCACACACAGACACATGCACAGACAGACAGACAGTCAGACAGACAGCCACACGCACACACAGAGAGACAGACAGACAGCCACACACACACACACACACACACACACACTAGGAGGCTCCTGTATTATTCTACGGTTTTCTTTCCAGGCCACTGAGCTGGCTGAGCTTACCTCTAAGATCTCCCTTCTGGAGGACGAGAAGAAGAAGGAGGAGGATACAAAGAGATGGCAGAAAAGGGTGAGAGAGAATGAATGAATGAATGAATGAATGTGTGTGTGTGTGTGATAGCGTAACCCTCTATCTAACCACAGTGCTTCAATGTGAGCGAGCGTGTGTGTGTACGTGTGTGTGTACGTGTGTGTGTACGTGTGTGTGTACGTGTGTGTGTACGTGTGTGTGTGATAGCGTTATCCTCACTAACCACACTGTGAGCGGTCATGTGTTTGTCGTCAGGCGGTCATGGTGGAGGTTGATTTGGAGCGGAACAGAGAAGTGCTGAAGACTAAAGACATCCAGGACTCTGTGCAGGGGGACCACGACGAGACCGACGAGAGCAGCGCTGAGGCCAGTGCCGAGCTGACATCACCAGGCATGGTCAGAGACCGCAGCGAGGAGGAACGCATGACGGAGGCTCAGAAGAACGAACGGCTACAGAAACACCTCAAGGTCAGAAACACCTAACTTAAAGGGGAACTTTAAGTTGATACGGTTCCAAAATGTTTTGCATGTCAGCAGTCATGTTTTAAAGAAGCAAAGTGTCACCGGCCACATCATCATGATGACGTAAAATGCATCAAAAGTAACACTGCTTCCTGAATGTCCAATATCTAAAAAAATTGGCTGCTGACATCCTAATCAATTTGGTACTGTATCAACAGTGGACTAATGAAACAAATACCGCAAGATAGTTTTTGAGTGGAGTTCCCCTTTAACCCATAACCTATGACCTTTAATTAACCCTAACTCATGCCCATGACGAGGCCCAGAAGAATGAACGGCTATACAAAGGTCAGACCTTACCTTAACATATAACCTATGACCCTAACCTATTGTAACCGGTGTGAAATGGCTAGCTAGTTAGCGGTGCAAATAGTAGCATTTCAATCGGTGACGTCACTCGCTCTGAGACCTTGAAGTAGTTGTTTCCCTTGCTCTGCAAGGGCCGCGGCTTTTGTGGAGCGACGGGTAACGGTGCTTCGAGGGTGACTGTTGTCGATGTGTGCAGAGGGTCCCTGGTTCAAGCCCAGGTAGGGGCGAGGAGAGGGACGGAAGCAACACTGTTACACTAACAATAACCCTTCATGCCTGGTTGGGTTCCGTCCTGACTAAATGTAAAAATGTCCTTCCGCTCTGACCTCTGAAATGAGAGATATGGTTACACATGTACTACACATGTACTACGCATGTACTACACATTTACTACACATTTATTCCATGTATAGTACATATGTTGATGCTCTAAGAGTTTATTTGTGTCCTTGTTGTCCATTTGTCCTCAGGCCCTGAGTACTGAGTTGGCCGGCGCTCGAGACGACAGTAAGAATACTCCCAACGACCTGATCCACGCGGAGAACGTTAAGGCCGGCCGGGACAAGTACAGGACCCTCCGTCAGATTCGACAGGGCAACACCAAGCAACGCATCGACGAGTTTGAGTCCATGTGAGTGCGAGAGAGAGAGAGAGAGAATGAGAGAGAGAGAACAAGAGTCTGTACTGAATCTATGTATTTAAATGGAAGTCATATAGGCAGGTACAGTGTAATTACAACGTCAACATTGCTTTATTGACTTTGTAAGCACCCCACTGCCTCTTCCCAATAGTGTGTTTTTTCCCGTGACTAAAAAGTGCTATCTACTGGCTGTAACGTATTACATTCATGGGATTTGTAGTTTGGTAAAGTAACATTCTGTGGACTACAGACTGTAGGCTACTAGTACAACAATCAAAGTTAGTGATTATATTATTAATATATCATAATTAATGCTGCATTTTCTCATGGTTTTAGCAATCTTGAAATGCATCTATGCAAAATAATCATTAGCTGATATACTATATATTTTAAACTTTTTCTGTATGGATAGTTTAGTGAGAGGAAGGGTTTGAGGTTATTTACAATATTTTCAAAGATTGTCATTTTGCAGGTATGAATGAGCACAAAAACCTTTGCAATGAGTCAAATAAATACTATTAACCAACATTGAATCTGTGTTGAGCTACTGTATCACTCTAGTCATGTATTATAGGCTGTTATGATTGACGTGTGTTTGTCATGTCTTTATGTCTGCGGTGTGTGTGTGTGTGTGTCTGACATTTGTTTGTAAGGAGTGTGTTATGACTGAAAGCATCCAGTAAGCACTGTAAAAATATATTTTGATTCAACGTACAATTGTAAGGCAACCAGCTACAATAGGATTGTGAGTTTGTTTAACAAAAATGTTATTGAGCAAACTCACAATCCTATTGCAGCTGGTTGCCATATGTTGAATCAACATATTTTTGTTTTTTAAAGTGTTATGAAATCTGAGGTCTACTATGCTGGAAGGCAAAATCCCTCTCTAGGGAAAATACAGTTATTTGCTGTTGGTAGAAGGCCACTGAAAAGCTCATTTACAAAAGCAGACACTCTTATCCAGATTGACTCAGTTAGTGCATTCATCTTAAGATAGTTTGTTGGGACAACCACATATCTCAGCCATGGTAAATACATTTTTCCTTAATAAGTGTTACGCACTCCTCTCGGAAGAGGGAACGCAACACCCTGCTACAACTCAACTCTCCGTGGTGTGAAAGAGGTATGGGACTGTAGGTGTGAGTAAGGATGACAAAAGGCAGAGAATACCGTTAACAGGGAATTTATTCCTTCGCACGGTAAGTTTGGGGAAAAGGGGCTGGACGGAACCAAAGCAAAGAAAGTAAATATCAAAGCCCCCTCTCCTACCTTACCTGCCTACCCACTACTTACTTAACTAGCACCACCTGGTGCACTAACCAAAATACAGGGGATGGTCCGCCCAGGTCTTTCCTAGTGTGCATAGACAGTTAACTTCTATGGGTAATGTATGCCCGCGGGCCTCTTGCCTAAGCACTCCCTAGGTGCCTTCCCCTTCCCCCCTTGGGAACAAATGAAACAAAATAACACAAACTGGTTCACAACAAAACCTGAGAAAAAAAACTAACTCAGGACATTAAAGAAACTCTCTGAACAACAAACTAACACAAAACATTACAATCAGCTCTCACAGCAACAACTACACAGTACATACCAAATGTCTTAGCAACAACCAACATGCTATAACTCTCAGTCATTAGCCCCCTCTCTCATCTCTGGTTCCCCCCCTTCTGAGCAACAGAACTGGGGCTTATATATAGCTTCAGAAGGAGTTGGTAATTGGAGACAGCTGCGTCCTGACGAGGGCGCAGGGTCAGCTCTCCAATCATCAATGTTCATTGACCAATCAGCTGCTTGTTGGGGAATTTCAGGAACCCATTTCCTGAAATACATACATGAAAATACACAACCCACAACACAGAAACTGGGGAAAGTAACAATAAGGAAAATAAGTTATGTTGCAAGATAACAATCTCGTTTGCAACAGGAACTAAGCCTGCAGGTGCCTGCAGTAGGTACCTGCAAAGCGCCTATTTAAAAAATTAAATGATTGACCCATTTACACTCAATCAAATGTTTGGTAACACTTTACTACAAACCTCTATCATAAGGCATGATATAGGCTACATACGTTCATAATGCTGTCATAACAGGTGCCATATAATTGTTGATGTCATCTTATGATAACTGACATTATGCTGTCATAACACAAACTGAACAACGGATGTGCCATAGATCTCAATCACTTTTTGTAAACAGGAGTGTCTGTGTGTCAGAAAAAACTGACAACTCACCTGTTGTTGTGTTTTTTCATTGGAGGAGGAGGAGGATTGGAGGAGGAGGAAGAGGAGGAGGAGGAGCACACAATGTCTGTTTTGACTGTGAGATAAGACGAACCAGGAACAGCACTCCTCAGTCTCTACAACTTCACTTAAAATATATTTTAAATACTTTACAGTCAGAATAGCAACAGTCAAATAAGTAACTTATAGATTTAGAGCGATATGTTATAAACAGACAATAATAACACGGTAAAGAATACACCTTACCCTACTCGAGTCACAACTTGGACACGTGCCAGCCATTCCTTTCGTGAGGTCACACAGAATGAGCTAAACGCGGAGGCGTCGATGTGATGTGTTGTTCATGTAGGCTCCCGTGGTTCATCTTGAAGTGGTTATAGGTGGTGGCCCGACATAACGACATAGAAGGAGTCTCCGGTTACACGGAAAACATTTAGTAGCTCCTTGTGTTTTAGGCCTACTGTGAAAAACGGAGACCTGGAGATCACGTATTTTTTGGAACATTGCACGACTGGGAAGGGATCAAAACAACAATGCAGAGTGGCACCAATATATCAGAGACAGCCAATGAGTTATGTAACGCGGTGTCTGTGTCTTTAGGTTTGAGTTCGCAGTTAAACGAGATAGCGGATAATGGACGGAGCGATACTGCCTTCTCTGCAGACAGCCGCCCAAATTACGGAAAACGTTTCTCTGTCTCGGAGGAGTCATCTCCAGAGTTTGGAGCAGGCGCAAATATGACCTCAGAGTTAACCAACCAGATGCCGAGGAAAACGATAATTAAATCAAATGATCTCGGGCCATCGTTCGAAGTAAATGAAGACATTAGTGGACTAAATGATGTGGGTTTTTTACAGACACTGGAGCGCGAAAGGGACAGCGAATGGAAGGTGACAAGGCCTATGCACGAGTTGGAGATGGCCCGAGGTCTCCGTAAAAACTCGGACATATTCGTGAATCTGGATAACGCTAACGCACTCTCCATGCCCTTTCAGTTTGACGAACTGTTACCGTTAAGTTTTCCATTCCGTAAAGACTCCCCAACCCCGTTATTCGGTAGGGACTTTCCGGACCCATTGACCGTCAATAACCTCATCCAAAGCAGACGTAACAAAACCGAACCAGGGCACGAGGGACCCTGTCCGGTGGCGGGTGGATCTTGGTTCTGTAAATATTGTGACAACGGAAATTGCATGTCTTGTGGAGCACGTAAACCCTGTCCCCCTGGGGTTAACTATCAGGACTATGACTCTGGGATGCCACAGAACGGTCATGTCCAGGAGCAAAGTTACCAAAGTGTAATGATGATGCATGAAATGGGTCTTCAGCAAGTGTATCACTCCGCTATCAAGAAGGAGAGTTCTGGATGGATGGGTGCTGACTCAAGCTTGAGGTAGATATACTCTTTATAAGACATTTCATTTCAATTGTTTCTTTGTTTGTTTCACATAAGACCAAGCAGACCAGAGGCAAATCAATGTAGCTTCTCTAACTATGTCATCATAACAAAACAACAGTAATATCAGATGTTATAATCTGTCAAATTCAATAACAGTTAGGCCACCGAATGGCACCGTATGCCTTATGGGCCCTGCCATTTGAGATGCAGCCATTTTAAATCCATTTTAACAGGTGACCCAATTCCCTGCACCAGCTGCTACAGGGTCTCACTACAATATACCCATGCTGGAGAGGACAGACTGCAAGTGATAGGTTATTGCCACTTTTATTTTTTATTTTTTTATTTCACCTTTATTTAACCAGGTAAGCCAGTTGAGAACAGGTTCTCATTTACAACTGCGACCTGGCCAAGATAAAGCAAAGCAGTGCGATAAAAACAACACAGAGTTACATATGGGGTAAAAAACATAAAGTCAAAAATACAACAGAAAATATATATATACAGTGTGTGCAAATGTAGCAAGTTATGGAGGTAAGGCAATAAATAGGCTATAGTGCAAAATAATTACAATAGTATTAACACTGGAATGCTAGATGTGCAAGAGATTATGTGCAAATAGAGATACTGGGGTGCAAAAGAGCAAAATAAATAACAATATAGGGATGAGGTAGTTGGGTGGGCTAATTTCAGATGGGCTGTGTACAGGTGCAGTGATCAGTAAGGTGCTCTGACAACTGATGCTTAAAGTTATTGAGGGAGATAAGAGTCTCCAGCTTCAGAGATTTTTGCAATTCGTTCCAGTCATTGGCAGCAGAGAACTGGAAGGAATGGCGGCCAAAGGAGGTGTTGGCTTTGGGAATGACCAGTGAGATATACCTGCTGGAGCGCAGACTACGGGTGGGTGCTGCTATGGTGACCAATGAGCTAAGATAAGGCGGGGATTTGCCTAGCAGTGATTTATAGATGGCCTGGAGCCAGTGGGTTTGACGACGAACATGTAGTGAGGACCAGCCAACAAGAGCGTACAGGTCACAGTGGTGGGTAGTGTATGGGGCTTTGGAGACAAAACGGATGGCACTGTGATAGACTACATCCAATTTGCTGAGTAGAGTGTTGGAGGCTATTTTGTAAATGACATCGCCGAAGTCAAGGATCGGTAGGATAGTCAGTTTTACGAGGGCATGTTTGGCAGCATGAGTGAAGGAGGCTTTGTTGCGAAATAGGAAGCCGATTCTAGATTTAACTTTGGATTGGAGATTCTTTATGTGAGTCTGGAAGTTGAGTTTACAGTCTAACCAGACACCTAGGTATTTGTAGTTGTCCACATACTCTAGGTCAGACCCGTCGAGAGTGGTGATTCTAGTCGGGTGGGCGGGTGCCAGCAGCGTTCGATTGAAAAGCATGCATTTAGTTTTACTAGTGTTTAAGAGTAGTTGGAGGCTACTGAAGGATTGTTGTATGGCATTGAAGCTCGTTTGGAGGTTTGTTAACACAGTGTCCAATGAAGGGCCAGATGTATACAAAATGGTGTCGTCTGCGTAGAGGTGGATCTGAGAGTCACCAGCAGCAAGAGCGACATCATTGATATACACGGAGAAAAGTGTCGGCCCAAGAATTGAACCCTGTGGCACCCCCATAGAGACTGCCATAGGTCCAGACAACAGGCCCTCCGATTTGACACACTGAACTCTATCTGAGAAGTAGTTGGTGAACCAGGCGAGGCAGTCATTTGAGAAACCAAGGCTATTTAGTCTGCCAATAAGAATGCGGTGGTTGACAGAGTCGACAGCCTTGGCCAGGTCGATGAAGACGGCTGCACAGTACTGTCTATTATCAATCGTGGTTATAATATCGTTTAGGACCTTGAGCGTGGCTGAAGTGCACCCATGACCAGCTCGGAAACCGGATTGCATAGCGGAGAAGGTACGGTGGTATTCGAAATGGTCGGTGATCTGTTTGTTAACTTGGCTTTCAAATACTTTCGAAAGGCAGGGCAGGATGGATATAGGTCTGTAGCAGTTTGGATCTAGAGTGTCACCCCCTTTGAAGAGGGGGATGACCGCGGCAGCTTTCCAATCTCTGGGGATCTCAGACGTTATGAAAGAGAGGTTGAACAGACTAGTAATAGGGGTTGCGACAATTTCGGCGGCTAGTTTTAGAAAGAAAGGGTCCAGATTGTCTAGCCCAGCTGATTTGTAGGGGTCCAGATTTTGCAGCGCTTTCAAAACATCAGCTGTCTGAATTTGTGTGAAGGAGAAGCGGGGGGGGCATGGGCAAGTTGCAGCAGAGGGTGCAGAGTTGGTGGCCGGGGTAGTGGTAGCCAGATGGAAGGCATGGCCAGCTGTAGCAAAATGCTTGTTGAAATTCTCGATTATTGTAGATTTATCGGTGGTGATAGTGTTTCCTAGCCTCAGTGCAGTGGGCAGCTGGGAGGAAGTGCTCTTATTCTCCATGGACTTTACAGTGTCCCAAAACTTTTTGGAGTTAGTGCTACAGGATGCAAATTTCTGTTTGAAAAAGTTAGCCTTTGCTTTCCTGACTGCTTGTGTATATTGGTTCCTAACTTCCCTGAAAAGTTGCATATCGCGGGGGCTATTTGATGCTAATGCTGTACGCCACAGGATGTTTTTGTGCTGGTCAAGGGCAGTCAAGTCTGAGGAGAACCAGGGGCTATATCGGTTCTTAGTTCTGTATTTTTTGAATGGGGCATGTTTATTTAAGATTGAGAGGAAATTACTTTTAAGGAACAACCAGGCATCCTCTACTGACGGAATGAGATCTATATCCATCCAGGATACCTGGGCCAGGTCAATTAGGAAGGCCTGCTCGCTAAAGTGTTTTAGGGAGCGTTTGACAGTGATGAGGGGTGGTCGTTTGACCGCGGACCCGTTACGGACGCAGGCAATAAGGCAGTGATCGCTGAGATCCTGGTTGAAGACAGCTGAGGTGTATTTAGAGGGTATGTTAGTCAGGATGATATATATGAGGGTACCCATGTTTACGGATTTAGGGTTGTACCTGGTAGGTTCGTTGATAATTTGCGTGAGGTTGAGGGCATCTAGCTTGGATTGTAGGATGGCTGGGGTATTAAGCATATCCCAATTTAGGTCACCAAGCAGTACAAACTCTGAGGATAAATGGGGGTCCTTTCCAGCATGGCCGTCTAGTGACTACTACACACCAGTGTGTCTGGTCCTGACACAACTGTTTACATCCCTAACCAGTGTTTATTGAAGGAGTATCGGAGTAATAGGCTTACAGTCCGCTACCTGCTGACCTTCAACTAACCAGCTGTAATGTATTTAGTCTCAATCCGCCCGGCCCAGTAGGACATTAGGCAACGCTCACCAGTTGAAGATGCACTATGCAGAAGTCGCTCCGCCATTTCCTGGTTGCTAAAATTCTAATAGTTCGCTTAATTTCAGTTAATGTGACAAAACAAGCAAGTATACTGTAGAAAATCATTGTACCGCTGTGAAATAAATTTTCCATAACCAAAAATATTGTATTTTCAGCTGTTTGAAGCTGGTGTACAAAACTGAAAGTAAAACTAAATTTAAGCACAGGAAGCATAGAAATAGCGCACATAGAACATATATACAGATTCTTAGACTTGCTTTCAATGAGAATGACAAATCTATAACTCACATTTCAATGTGAATTTGGTCGGGCCCCCCAAAAGTTACACATTGCAGCATTAATAATAATATCACACGTAATGCCAAGGCTATGGGGTAGGGGGTCAGTCAAAGGTCTAGTAGTGGATATTAATCAAGTTGAATTAATTAACATTCAAGGACCATTTAATTTATAGATAGGTTATTAAAAGTCAAACCAACTTTGCCACGGTCACACACCAGCTGGCTGAAGCTAATTGGCTAAATAATTTGGCTACCTCTTTCCACCTGCAAACACACACGAGATACCCACATCAAACCACTCCCCGAAACCAACTCATGTTTGAATTCAGTCATGGCCACTAGCATTTCTTAATGATCCAAATCTAAAACGAGGCCAAATCAGGAAGTGCAGTCGCCCTTTAAACGGATAGCTGGCTAATTTATAATGTAAAGTTTGTCAGACTTGTCATACCTCAAAAGTAGTGTAAAGTCGATCTGAGCCTGTATTCCACACCATCTGGTAAATAGATTCTGCTGCTAAATTAATTAGAAGGAATCTGCATGACTCAATCCCACATTATTGGGCATGTATGTGCAGATAGACAGGTATAGGCAGGTAGGTGCGTTTCAGATCTGTGTGTGAATGTGGAAGATCTAAAAGAGTGTTAGGTGTGTGTGTATGTATGTACGTTTGTGTGTGTGTGTGTGTGTGTGTGTGTGGTTATATGGTGTATCTGTAAGATCTAAAAGAGTGTTAGGTGTCTGTTTACAGATATGTGTGTATGTGTGTGTTTCAGATGTGAGGATATGTTGCCAGTGAGGGTGTATTTCTCAGACCGGAGGGTGTGTAAGGTATGTGGAGATGAGGCATCAGGCTGTCACTATGGAGCTGTTACCTGTGGGAGCTGCAAGGTGTTCTTCAAGAGGGCCGCAGAGGGTGAGCCACACACACATTCACACACGTTTGTTTTACATTTACATTTTAGTCATTTAGTAGACGCTCTTATCCAGAGCGACTTACAGTTAGTGAATACATTTTTTTTTTTTATACTGGCCCCTGTGGGAATCGAACCGACAACCCTGGCATTGCAAACGCCATGCTCTATCAACTGAGCTACATCCCTGCCGGCCATTCCCTCCCCTACCCTGGACGACGCTGGGCCAATTGTGCGCCGTCCATGAGTCTCCCGGTCACGGCCGGCTGCAACAGAGCCTGGATTCGAACAAGGATCTCTAGTGGCACAGTTAGCACTGCGATGCAGTGCCTTAGACCACTGCGCCACTCAGGAGTATAAATTTAAGCACGGGAAGCATAGAATTCGTATTTTACTATCCTTGTGGGGACCAAACAATTGATTCCCATTCAAAATCCTATTTTCCCTAACCGTAACTCATAAACCTAACCCCTAACCCTAATTGTAACTCTAACCCTAATTGTAACCCTAACCCCTAAGCCTAAAATAGCCTTTTCCCTTGTGGGGAAAATGTCCCCACATCTGAATTGTTCCTTGTTTTACTATCCTTGTGAGGTCCTCACAAGGATAGTAAAACCAAAAACACCCTCGCAGGCGCGCGCACACACACACACATACAGGAAATGGGATACCAAATTCCCCTGTAGCGGCCTTGTTTGTTATTGTGTCCCCAGGTAAGCAGAATCACCTGTGCGCCAGCCGTAACGACTGCACCATCGACAAACTGAGGAGGAAGAACTGTCCTTCCTGTCGTCTCAGCAGATGCTTCCGGTCTGGAATGAGCCTCAAAGGTCACAACTTTTACCATGGCATACATGACTGTTAAATGGAGAGAGGGATAGAAAGAGATAATGAAATAGAGGGGGAGAAGAGGGGAGCAGAGAGGGGAGGGAGGCTACATTTTGGTTTATGAAAAAGCAGGAATCATGACTAGGTCTTTAGGTAGGTTTTAATTGACCATGTTTTTTACCCCTACCTCTTTCAGATATACCAACAGTTGCTATAAAGAAGCAGGCATGGTAAAATAGTGGGACTTTGGTCTATGTATGAGGGACATTTTCTAGAACTTCTTGAGAGGTTCTATAGAGACAATACTGTTGTGTAAATTTGTGAAATGATCACGTCTCGAACTCTACCTCTGGAGGTCATACACAACACTCGTTGCCCCCCCCCCCTCAAAGCAGGGCAGTGTAAACAGATTTGTCTCATTGAGATCAACACTTCTACAGTATAAATAGTAATAGCAGAGCAATGTTTTTGAAACAGCTAAAATGTAATGTATTGATATTTTCCTTATATTTGAGACTTGTTTTATTTAAATTGCAGTACAGCCTGTTACATTCTGAAATTGTCGCAGTTGCTGCCGGCTGCACTAAACCACGTAAAACTATGGAAGTCAATTTTTTTGATAGGCCTACTATATCAATTATTTTAAATATGTAAATCAACATTTTGAGAAACGCAATTCACAAGCATGTGCAGACAATTACATTTTAACTTCAAGACAAAAGCACCAGAGTTACTGCTAGCTAACGCTAACATCTTCATCAAGTAACATTACCGTAACCTATTAAAAATGAATGATTCGCTCGCTAATACGAATATAAAGTACCATTTGTGAATGCTTGTGAATTGTTGCATTATTCAAAAGTGTAATATGGTTTTGTTGTAATAATGAAAGGGTGTAGGTCTGTCAATAAGTACAAATGAAAAGCAGTACACCGCTTTTGTTATGCGTAGCACCCCCTTTCACCCTCAGGACAGCCTCAATTCGTTGGGGCATGGACTCTACAAGGTGACGAAAGCGTTCCACAGGGATGCTGGCCCATGTTGACTCCAATACTTCCCACAGTTGTGTCAAGTTGGCTGGATGTCCTTTGGGTCATGGACGATTCTTGAAACACACAGGAAACTGTTGAGCATGAAAACCCCAGCAGCGTTGCAGTTCTTGACACACTCAAACCGGTGCGCCTGGCACCTAGTACCACAACCTGTTCAAAGGTCCTCTGTAGCTCAACTGGTAGAGCACGGCGCTTGTAACGCCAAGGTAGTGGGTTCGATCCCCGGGACCACCCATACACAAAATGTATGCACGCATGACTATAAGTCGCTTTGGATAAAAGCGTCTGCTAAATGGCTTATTATATTATAAAGGCACTTAAATCTTTTGTCTTGCCCATTCACCCTCTGAATGGCACACATCCATGTCTCAATTGTCTCAAGGCTAAAACATCCTTTAACCTGCCTCCTTCCTGATTGAAGTGGATTTAACAGGTGACATCAATAAGTGATCATAGCTTTGACCTGGATTCACCTGGTCATTCTATGTCATGGAAAGAGGAGATGTACATTCTGTACAAAACATACATACTTTGCAATGCTTAGCCTCGTGGCTAGTGGCTACTGTGACATTCATGGTACTTTTTCGGCTGGTGACATTCCCTTCGCTAATGTGAATTGAAAAGTGTATATATTATGTAAATTGAAATGTCGTACCAATAACTCTATTCAATGAGAATAAAATACTCTTCAGACTTAATACACTATTGATTAAAAAACCGTCGGCTATACACTCGCCCGGACAGTTGCCCTCCTTGAGGAAGGGCAGTGTAAACAGAATTGTCTTGTTGAGTCAACACTCCTGCAGTATAAATGGTAATAGCAGAACAATGATTTTGAAATAGCTGAAATGTATAGACAATTTCCTAATATTTGAGACTTGTTTTATTGAGTTTTTACCTTAAATCGCAGTAACATCCTGTTACATTCAGAAATTGTCGCAGTATCTGCCGGCTGCACTGAGCCACTTAAAACTATGGAAGCTCATCCCCACCACCAAAAACATGTCAAATGTAGATCATACAAATAGGATAATTATGTTTTTTTCATTTGTAGCCTGTGTTGCCAACTTTGTCGCTATATATAGCGAATTTTCAGACCCCTCCAGCGACTTCCATTGGTAGAAGATTCGAGCGACATAATTCAGCTGCTTTTCAGGCTGCCTTTGGGGAGTTTCTATGGTTTTGATAGCATGTAGCGACTTTTCCCCACTCAATTCTGCCACATACGAGAGTGGGATAAACTGTCTGCAACAGAAGTCACAGCAACGGTGCACACACAGGCAGAGAAGCACCAGGGGAGGGGGTGTGCTGCGGGAGGGGCGAAAACGTTATGTCGGGGACCGCAGCTGTGACGCAGCAAGGCAAAATGGTGCTGTGACGTCGTCGCGGCAACAGCAACACGTAATCTAGCGACAAATCAAGGGGCCAATAGCAGATCTCACTGAAAAATAGTTGACAACACTGTTTAACATTGTGAAGTGATTTCAGATGTGGCACCACAGGTCCCAGAGTGGTGGGGGAGAAATTGTTTTCCTGGGGCTTAGAGTTTTTCCTGATCTGGTAGTAGGCTAACCTAAAGGGTACTACACAGAATACGCAAACGGCGCCGACGTAGCGCAGTGTCGCAACGTCGTTACAAAAGGGGCGGCTTGTTGTGCGCTCAGAAATTCGACGTACCCCATGCCACATGAAAATTGTAACGTGCCGTATCATCCCTTCTGTAGCCGTGGGGGCAGTGTTGTGTAAGCAATGAAGCTTGCTTGGTTCCTTGATCTGATCTACAGTATAGGCTATAGGCTATGCATCAAAGAAGCCTATTTTGCATTGATAAGCAAATATAATCACTAGTTATTACTTCTAAACAAAATACCTTTTTGGGTGGATTCTAATAAGGCTACAATGTTGTTTGGTTTATTGTTTGAACAGTAGCTTAGAATACAGGCTATTGTGAAATGGTAGAAATGCTGTAGCCAACTGTAGTCATCTAGCGTTCTTCTCCTTGACCAAAACATGACATTCTGTGTTTTTTTTTTTACATGCAAATAAAATCCCACTCCACCCACATGCACACACGTAGATCAACGGAGTGGAGCTTGTAGTAACCTTAACCAACTCCGACCCTAGTTGTAGTGAATGACATAAATCAGCTGTAAAAAAACAGTTTTATATGAACGATGATGGGGCCAGATTATTATTCTAATCAGGTCATAAGGTTTAAACAAAAACAAAACTCCTGGGAAAACACCTGGGCCTAGGAAGGATGAAAACATGAAAACCCTTTACACAGAGACAACAACTGCAAATGTTTTTTTTTGTTTTTAGCAGGGCTGAGCTCGCTGTATGCAGGGTTGCAAGGTATAGGCCTTTGCATCTGTAATTAGAAAGATACTCATACAGTATGTCATCACTATTGTGTTGATTGATCAATTAAAGTCAAGATTTTTGGATTAAAAAGGCCTAGCCTAGCCACCCGAAGTTTAATCACATTCACATTTTCTCAGAACACAAATAAATTGGCCTATTTTAGGCTATAAAAACATGATGTTATGTTTCCCCTGGCCCAGATGGGATCAGAGCGCATAGGCTGCTCTAGGCTACCTGGATCTGTACTTATCTATTTCATAATTATTTTTTTAATTAATTTTTTTATCAGATATGATGCTTTTTACCACAATTTCCACAAAATGCTCATTACTGCAACTATCCAAAAGAGTAGTAAACTAATCAATTGCTAATATTTTTTGAAAATGCCTGAGTTAAAAATAACACTGAAAATAAAAATATACAAAATTAAATTATAATAAAATTAAATCTGACTTTTTCCCAATTTGAGCTTTTTAGCCATTTGGGTAATGAGAAGGCCAAGTGGGGTAAAGGGGGTGTTGGAGAATAAGAACCTCATTCTGAAGGCATATCAGCGAAAACATTAACTTCTACTACTCCTCTACATGATGCATCATGGGTGAATAAAACTTTATTCAAGGAGATTTTACAGGAACTTGAAAAAGTGTTACAGTAATAAGACACATGTCCACAGACACTGTGTTTGTACGTAATAAATATTATAGTTTAATGTAAACTTCAACTAGTATACAATATTTATGATTTATGAACAAATTGCAGCAACATATTCTGTGTTTTATTCAAATCACAATTTTATAAAATGACCCAATAATTTAATCCGGACACATTTCGGTAATGAGAATTTTTAAAAATTTACCAAATTCAGGTGAAAATGTAAAATGTATTTAAAATAAGACACTTGGCCAAAAACTAGACATCTTAGTCCTCAGAATGATAGTTGATTTTTGCAGATGCATCATGGTTTTGTAACTCAATTTGCTACAGACATGTTTAAAACTGGTTTCATGACAATCATCCACCTGCAGCTGTGGTTGTTATCAGTAGGCTACAGTTGTTCAGATTGAAGCACAGACTAATTGTGCACGTTGACAAATCATGAGGCATTTATTTTTTATTTTTTGTTGGCAGGGATGAGCTTCCAAATAAAAATAGCTCATTGCAGTGAATTCACTTACTGTATACCCACATTTTCAGTCACAATTTGCTTTTATCACATGTAATGATGTGCATGATATAGATAAAAATGAAGCCTTTTGTATTTTTATATTTGTAATCGTTCGTTTTTGATAGGCTTACAGTACTTGATGAAGACATGCTGTTATAGCAACTCTGGGCTTTTGTCTTGAAGCTAAAATGTAATGAGTGTAGCCTACAGACGAGAAGATCAACCTTTTAATTGTCTGCACATACAGTGCATTCGGAAGGTATTCAGACCCCTTGACGTTTTCCACATTTTGTTACATTACAGCCTTATACTAAAATTGAATGTGAATGGAAAAGTAGAATTCTCTTTCGCCACCCCTCTCCTCAGACGCCTTCATATCTCGTAGTGGTAATAGGGCCTTTCTCTCTGTCCTACTTCTGTGTGTGGTGCATTTCAGGCCGGAAGCTGAGGGGAGCTGGCCTGCTGAAAGGAGGAGTGGAGGGGGGAACACAAGCACCCGGCAGAGAGAGGGAAGGAGAGAGGACTGGGGGGAGAGAGTTAGCCACCATTTCCCCACAGGCTCAATGTGAGGGTACTGTATGCAATTTTTTCAAGTGAGCCCTGACAAAGAAAGCAGTTACAACTCAATTCAGAATTTACCCCAACCCTGGGGTAGAACATATTCAGTCTCAACTCATCTCGCCTTGTCTCATCTCATATCCCTTTCTGCAGGCTATGCTGCCTCGCAGGCTCACGCTCTTGGCCCCTCCCCCAGCCTGCACCCCTCCCTCCTCAATGTCCTGAGTTCCATCGAGCCAGGAATGGTCAACGCAGGCCATGACACCTCCCAGCCAGACTGTTTCGCCTCGCTACTGTCCAGTCTCAACGAGCTGGGAGAGAGACAACTGGTGTCTGTGGTGAACTGGGCTAAAGCCATGCCAGGTAAACCACTCTTCCTGTATCCTACTGTTATCTCACCACTACATGGTACCAACCCTCTAACTCTGTATCCTACTGTTATCTATCCTGAGTGGATCCTGCTCTATCCTGAGTGGCGCAGTGGTCTAAGGCACTGCATCGCAGTGCTAACTGTGCCACTAGAGATCCTGGTTCAAATCCAGGCTCTGTCGCAGCCGGCCGCGACCGGGAGACTCATGGGCGGCGCACAATTGGCCCAGCGTCGTCCAGGGTAGGGGAGGGAATGGCCGGCAGGGATGTAGCTCAGTTGATAGAGTATGGCGTTTGCAACGCCAGGGTTGTGGGTTTGATTCCCACGGGGGGGGGGGGGGGGCAGTATAAAAAATAAATAAAATAATATGTATTCACTAACTGTAAGTCGCTCTGGATAAGAGCGTCTGCTAAATGACAAAAAAATGTAAAATGTAAATGTAAATCTAACCACTACATGGTACCAACCCTCTAACCCTGTATCCTACTGTTATCTAACCACTACATGGTACCAACCCTCTAACCCTGTATCCTACTGTTATCTAACCACTACATGGTTCTAACTCTGTATCCTACTGTTATCTAACCACTACATGGTACCAACCCTCTAACTCTGTATCCTACTGTTATCTAACCACTACATGGTACCAACCCTCTAACTCTGTATCCTACTGTTATCTAACCACTACATGGTACCAACCCTCTAACTCTGTATCCTACTGTTATCTAACCACTACATGGTACCAACCCTCTAACTCTGTATCCTACTGTTATCTAACCACTACATGGTACCAACCCTCTAACCCTGTATCCTACTGTTATCTAACCACTACATGGTACCAACCCTCTAACCCTGTATCCTACTGTTATCTAACCACTACATGGTACCAACCCTCTAACTCTGTATCCTACTGTTATCTAACCACTACATGGTACCAACCCTCTAACCTACTGTTATCTAACCACTACATGGTACCAACCCTCTAACCCTGTATCCTACTGTTATCTAACCACTACATGGTACCAACCCTCTAACCCTGTATCCTACTGTTATCTAACCACTACATGGTACCAACCCTCTAACTCTGTATCCTACTGTTATCTAACCACTACATGGTACCAACCCTCTAACCCTGTATCCTACTGTTATCTAACCACTACATGGTACCAACCCTCTAACTCTGTATCCTACTGTTATCTAACCACTACATGGTACCAACCCTCTAACCCTGTATCCTACTGTTATCTAACCACTACATGGTACCAACCCTCTAACTCTGTATCCTACTGTTATCTAACCACTACATGGTACCAACCCTCTAACCCTGTATCCTACTGTTATCTAACCACTACATGGTACCAACCCTCTAACTCTGTATCCTACTGTTATCTAACCACTACATGGTACCAACCCTCTAACCCTGTATCCTACTGTTATCTAACCACTACATGGTACCAACCCTCTAACTCTGTATCCTACTGTTATCTAACCACTACATGGTACCAACCCTCTAACCCTGTATCCTACTGTTATCTAACCACTACATGGTACCAACCCTCTAACTCTGTATCCTACTGTTATCTAACCACTACATGGTACCAACCCTCTAACCCTGTATCCTACTGTTATCTAACCACTACATGGTACCAACCCTCTAACTCTGTATCCTACTGTTATCTAACCACTACATGGAACCAACCCTCTAACCCTGTATTTTTTTACATTTTACGTCATTTAGCAGACGATCTTATCCAGAGCGACTTACATTTTTTAAATTTATTTTTCATACCCCCGTGGGAATCGAACCCACAAACCTGGCGTTGCAAACGCCATGCTCTACCAACTGAGCTACATCCCTGCCGGCCATTCCCTCCCCTACCCTAGACGACGCTGGGCCAATTGTGCGCCGCCCCATTGGTCTCCCGGTCACGGCCGGCTACGACAGAGCCTGGATCCTACTGTTATCTAACCACTACATGGAACCAACCCTCTAACTCTGTATCCTACTGTTATCTAACCACTACATGGTACCAACCCTCTAACTCTGTATCCTACTGTTATCTAACCACTACATGGTACCAACCCTCTAACCCTGTATCCTACTGTTATCTAACCACTACATGGTACCAACCCTCTAACTCTGTATCCTACTGTTATCTAACCACTACATGGTACCAACCCTCTAACTCTGTATCCTACTGTTATCTAACCACTACATGGTACCAACCCTCTAACTCTGTATCCTACTGTTATCTAACCACTACATGGTACCAACCCTCTAACTCTGTATCCTACTGTTATCTAATCACTACATGGTACCAACCCTCTAACCCTGTATCCTACTGTTATCTAACCACTACATGGTACCAACCCTCTAACTCTGTATCCTACTGTTATCTAACCACTACATGGTACCAACCCTCTAACTCTGTATCCTACTGTTATCTAACCACTACATGGAACCAACCCTCTAACTCTGTATCCTACTGTTATCTAACCACTACATGGTACCAACCCTCTAACTCTGTATCCTACTGTTATCTAACCACTACATGGTACCAACCCTCTAACTCTGTATCCTACTGTTATCTAACCACTACATGGTACCAACCCTCTAACCCTGTATCCTACTGTTATCTAACCACTACATGGTACCAACCCTCTAACTCTGTATCCTACTGTTATCTAACCACTACATGGTACCAACCCTCTAACTCTGTATCCTACTGTTATCTAACCACTACATGGTACCAACCCTCTAACTCTGTATCCTACTGTTATCTAACCGCTACATGGTACCAACCCTCTAACTCTGTATCCTACTGTTATCTAACCACTACATGGTACCAACCCTCTAACTCTGTATCCTACTGTTATCTAACCACTACATGGTACCAACCCTCTAACTCTGTATCCTACTGTTATCTAACCACTACATGGTACCAACCCTCTAACTCTGTATCCTACTGTTATCTAACCACTACATGGTACCAACGCTCTAACCCAGGTGTGATAGAGACAGCTGGTCTGTGTATGACTGATACCAGTGCTGTAGCCTCAGTTCTACCTTTTTATTTCCTTCCCACTAGAGGGGGCTATACTCATAACTTGTTTTATTCCCCCTGTACTGTAGGATTCAGGGAGCTGCATGTAGAAGACCAGATGTCAGTGATCCAGTCTTCGTGGCTGGGGTTGATGGTGTTCGCTCTGGGCTGGAGGTCCTACACCAACTCCGATGCCAGAGAGCTCTACTTCGCTCCTGACCTCATCTTCAACGAGTGAGTACAACTATTGTCTTGCTGAATACAATATTGATGACAATCTCTCGCTCTCTCTCTTTCTCTAGACAACAAACAAAAGGGAAATAAACAATCTGAAATGAACAGTAAACATTTCACTCACAAAAGTTTTAAAAATAATATAGACATTTGAAATGTTATATTTAACCAATAAGGCCCGAGGGGGTGTGATATATGGCCAATATACCACGGCTGAGGGCTCTTCTTATCACGACACAACGCGGCGTGCCTGGATACAGCCCTTAGCCATGGTAAATTGGCCATATATAACAAATCCCTGAGGTGCCTTATTGCTATTATAAACTGGTTACCAACGTAATTAGAGCAGTAAAAATAAATGTTTTGTCATACCCGTGGTATACGGTCTGATATACCACGTCTGTCAGCCAATCAGCATTCAGGGCTCGAACCACCCAGTTGATAATATTAGCTATATAACAACACTCTCTCTCTCTCAACTTCTCTCCCTCTTATCCTCCCTCCCTCTCAATTCAATTCATTGGCATGGGAAACATGTTTACATTGGCAATGCAAATGAAATAGACAATACAAAAAAGGAAATGAACAAGGGAAACATTTGTAAACATTACTCACTCACTCACTCTCTCTCTCTTTCTCTCTCTCTCTCTCTCTCTCTCTCTCTCTCTCTCTCTCTCTCTCTCTATATATATATATATATATATATCTTACTCTCACCTTCTCACCCTCTCTCTCTCTCCCTCGCTTTCTCTCCATCTGTCTGTCTGTCTGTCTGTCTGTCTGTCTGTCTGTCTGTCTGTCTGTCTCTCTACCTCTTTACCTCTCTCTCCCCACCCCCACCCCAGTCAGAGGATGCGTGTGTCCAGTATGTATGAACACTGTGTCCAGTTCCGTCTGCTATCCCAGAGGTTCTGTGTGCTCAGAGTCACCCAGGAAGAGTTCCTCTGTATGAAGGCTCTGCTCCTCTTCAGCATCAGTGAGTCACATCACTGACACACTGACACTAAGTGACTGTATCATTATCTGTTTCAATATTTGCTTATTTCTTTGTGTGTGTTGTCTGTTAGTCCCTGTGAAGGGTCTGAGGAATCAGAAGTGTTTTGACGAGCTGAGGTTCTCTTACATCAAGGAGCTGGATCGTCTGGCCAGCCACCATGGAGAAAAACACCACACACAACGTCTGTTCCAGCTCACACAGCTACTGGACTACCTACACCCGGTAATATACACTAACCCTGACCTCTAACCTCTAACCCCTAACCCGTACACAATGCCTGTTCCAGCTAAAACAGCTACTGGACTACCTACGTCCGGTAATATACACTAACCCTGACCTCTAACCTCTAACCCCTAACCCGTACACAATGCCTGTTCCAGCTAAAACAGCTACTGGACTACCTACGTCCGGTAATATACACTAACCCTGACCTCTAACCTCTAACCCCTAACCCGTACACAATGCCTGTTCCAGCTAACACAGCTACTGGACTACCTACACCCGGTAATATACACTAACCCTGACCTCTAACCTCTAACCCCTAACCCGTACACAATGCCTGTTCCAGCTAACACAGCTACTGGACTACCTACACCCGGTAATATACACTAACCCTGACCTCTAACCTCTAACCCCTAACCTGTACACAATGCCTGTTCCAGCTAACACAGCTACTGGACTACCTACACCCGGTAATATACACTAACCCTGACCTCTAACCTCTAACCCCTAACCCGTACACAATGCCTGTTCCAGCTAACACAGCTACTGGACTACCTACACCCGGTAATATACACTAACCCTGACCTCTAACCTCTAACCCCTAACCTGTACACAATGCCTGTTCCAGCTAACACAGCTACTGGACTACGTACGTCCGGTAATATACACTAACCCTGACCTCTAACCTCTAACCCCTAACCCGTACACAATGCCTGTTCCAGCTAACACAGCTACTGGACTACCTACGTCCGGTAATATACACTAACCCTGACCTCTAACCTCTAACCCCTAACCCGTACACAATGCCTGTTCCAGCAGTAATATAATGATAATAATAGATTTAATTAGTATAGCGCTTTTCATTACAGCAAGAATCTCAAAGACGTTCTTAAAACAACAAAACAAAACATTTCAGTTAGCCTATTGACAGTTCTAGCTGGAAGGTCTTCCACGGTCATTCACAGAGGCAGGTGCCAGTCCAACAGGTCACATCCTGTGTCCGACCCACTCTCCTTGTGCGCTTACCTCACCCGTGCCGTCCACGTCTCTTCCGACCGAGGTCCAGATGAAGGGTTGAGGTCCAGATGAAGGGTTGAGGTCCAGAAGAAGGTTTGAGGCCCAGAAGAAGGGTTGAGGTCCAGATGAAGGGTTGAGGCCCAGATGAGTCCTTGCGCTAGCCTACGACTCAACGTCTTTAAGGGACGCGCTCACCGGCCAAGCACATGCACATTCAATGATGTAAGGTCCGATCACTTCTGACGCCAATGTAATGAAACAGGCAGGGAGGGCTGCTCGAACCCTCAACCTTCTGGCCCGAAGCCCAGAGTGTAAAAGCATGCTCTTGTGGATGTCGATATCCGCACTTATAAACCCAGGGTTGCTACAATATATACAATCAAAACTTACTTAGCTAACAAACTAAAAAGTTGATTAAAAAAGATTGTCAAGAACACTTAAAAATTCAAATATGTACAGTATTTACAGAGCTCTCTGCCTAGGCGACCTCACTGCGCCATGGCAACCACAGAACTGACATATCCCTGACCTCTAACCTTAACCCGTACACAACACCTGTTCCAGTTAACCCAGCTACTGTACTACCGTCACCTGGTAATATAGACCTACTACCCCTAACCACTGACCTCTAACCTTAACCCGTACACAACACCTGTTCCAGTTAACCCAGCTACTGTACTACCGTCACCTGGTAATATAGACCTACTACCCCTAACCCCTGACCTCTAACCTTAACCCGTACACAACACCTGTTCCAGTTAACCCAGCTACTGTACTACCGTCACCTGGTAATATAGACCTACTACCCAGGGCCAGCCTAGCTTTTTGGGGGCCCTAAGCGTGATTTGGTTTGGGGGCCGCCCACTTCGTGGGTAAAACATTTGAGTGGCCCCCCTCTTGAGGGTGGAGAGAAAAATATGTATGTTTAAAAGTTAACTTCCTGCAATTCTACGCATTTTGCCAGGTGGCGTAATTTTCTGGGGGGGTTTTAAATAAAAATTTCTGCAATTCTACACATTTTGCCATGGGGTGGAGAGAAAATTGTGTAGTTTTTAAAACAAATTTCATGCAATTCTACAAATTTTGCCATTGGGCCAAGAGAAGAAATAACAGTTTTAAAGCGAATTTCCTGCAATTGGACACATTTTGCCCTGACTTATGCCATGCACATATGATGTCTGAGTGAGAGTGACTAACAAAATAAAATGGGGCCCCCTGGAGGTCAGGACCCCTGGGCACATGCCCTGCGTGCCTGGTCAGTAGTCGGCCATGATTACTACAAGGTGTAGATAGCTGGCTAGGCTAACTTAACAATTATTTATTTTTTAGCTGACACGGGCTAATTGAGTGACTGTCAGTGACTGACATAACAAGAGAAACTACCAAATGTTGAAATTGCATCTTGTGTATTCTACTATTCTAACACTATCCCCAACTGAGTTCCTAAAATATTTTTTGGGGTTGGGGGCCCCCGTAGTGGCCGGGGGCCCTGTTGTCCTGCTACTACCCCTAACCCCTGACCTGTTCAACCCCCCCCCTGCTTTGGTGGTACTGACAGTTGACACTCTCTCTCTCTCTCTCTCAGATTGTGAGGAAGCTGCACCAGTTCACCTATGATCTGTTTATCCAGGCCCAGTCTCTGCCCACCAGAGTCAGCTATCCAGAGATGATCTCTGAGATCGTCAGCGTTCACGTGCCCAAGATGCTCACAGGCATAGTTCAGCCAATCCTCTTTCACAATACACCTTGCTAGAGGGTCATCATATCACAATGCACCTTGATAGAGGGTCATCCTATCACAATGCACCTTGCTAGAGGGTCATCATATCACAATGCACCTTGCTAGAGGATCATCCTATCACAATGCACCTTGCTAGAGGGTCATCATATCACAATGCACCTTGCTAGAGGGTCATCCTATCACAATGCACCTTGCTAGAGGTTCAACCTATCACAATGCACCTTGCTAGAGGGTCATCATATCACAATGGACCTTGCTAGAGGTTCAACCTATCACAATGCACCTTGCTAGAGGTTCAACCTATCACAATGCACCTTGCTAGAGGATCATCATATCACAATGCACCTTGCTAGAGGTTCAACCTATCACAATGCACCTTGCTAGAGGATCATCATATCACAATGCACCTTGCTAGAGGTTCAACCTATCACAATGCACCTTGCTAGAGGATCATCATATCACAATGCACCTTGCTAGAGGTTCAACCTATCACAACGCACCTTGCTAGAGGGTCATCATATCACAATGCACCTTGCTAGAGGGTCATCCTATCACAATGCACCTTGCTAGAGGTTCAACCTATCACAATGCACCTTGCTAGAGGGTCATCATATCACAATGCACCTTGCTAGAGGTTCAACCTATCACAAAACACTATTAGAGGTTCAACCCAGGGCCGGCCCTAGGCATAAGTTATTTTATATTTGATTTTATATTTTTGGAACTCAGTCGGGGTCTCAACTTACTGTTGAGAGTTAAAATAGTAAAATACATAGGTTGAGACCTTTTTGAAAGAGCACAGTTAGAAAGATATGGCATATAGAAGCAAACCAGATGGACATCATGAAAATGATCGGAGAGGTTGAGGGTAGAGGAAGTTCAGGAGTAAAAACAAACAAAATATAATTATTGTAAAATTGACTGTGTCCATAAAATGTATATAGTATGTATAAGCTGGAAGTAGAGGCTTAAGCATTGTTGTTCACTAGTTTACTCCAATTAGGGAAGGGGTGGTGGGGTTGGAAAGTAATAAAAGGAAATATATTTTTTTAAAGGATATGTATGTGTATATGTATGTGTGTGTATATACACTGCTCAAAAAAATAAAGGGAACACTTAAACAACACAATGTAACTCCAAGTCAATCACACTTCTGTGAAATCAAACTGTCCACTTAGGAAGCAACACTGATTGACAATACATTTCACATGCTGTTTGCAAATGGAATAGACAACAGGTGGAAATTATAGGCAATTAGCAAGACACCCCCAATAAAGAAGTGGTTCTGCAGGTGGTGACCACAGACCACTTCTCAGTTCCTATGCTTCCTGGCTGATGTTTTGGTCACTTTTGAATGCTGGCGGTGCTTTCACTCTAGTGGTAGCATGAGACGGAGTCTACAACCCACACAAGTGGCTCAGGTAGTGCAGCTCATCCAGGATGGCACATCAATGCGAGCTGTGGTAAGAAGGTTTGCTGTGTCTGTCAGCGTAGTGTCCAGAGCATGGAGGCGCTACCAGGAGACAGGCCAGTATATCAGGAGACGTGGAAGAGGCCGTAGGAGGGCAACAACCCAGCAGCAGGACTGCTACCTCCGCCTTTGTGCAAGGAGGAGCAGGAGGAGCACTGCCAGAGCCCTGCAAAATGACCTCCAGCAGGCCACAAATGTGCATGTGTCTGCTCAAACGGTCAGAAACAGACTCCATGAGGGTGGTATGAGGGCCCGACGTCCACAGGTGGGGGTTGTGCTTACAGCCCAACACTGCAGGACGTTTGGCATTTGCCAGAGAACACCAAGATTGGCAAATTCGCCACTGGCGCCCTGTGCTCTTCACAGATGAAAGCAGGTTCACACTGAGCACATGTGACAGACGTGACAGAGTCTGGAGACGCCGTGGAGAACGTTCTGCTGCCTGCAACATCCTCCAGCATGACCGGTTTGGCGGTGGGTCAGTCATGGTGTGGGGTGGCATTTCTTAGGGGGGCCGCACAGCCCTCCATGTGCTCGCCAGAGGTAGCCTGACTGCCATTAGATACCGAGATGAGATCCTCAGACCCCTTGGGAGACCATATGCTGGTGCGGTTGGCCCTTGGTTCCTCCTAATGCAAGACAAAGCTAGACCTCATGTGGCTGGAGTGTGTCAGCAGTTCCTGCAAGAGGAAGGCATTGATGCTATGGACTGGCCCGCCCGTTCCCCAGACCTGAATCCAATTGAGCACATCTGGGACATCATGTCTCGCTCCATCCACCAACGCCACGTTGCACCACAGACTGTCCAGGAGTTGGCGGATGCTTTAGTCCAGGTCTGGGAGGAGATCCCTCAGGAGACCATCCACCACCTCATCAGGAACATGCCCAGGCGTTGTAGGGAGGTCATACAGGCACGTGGAGGCCACACACACTACTGAGCCTAATTTTGACTTGTTTTAAGGACATTACATCAAAGTTGGATCAGCCTGTAGTGTGGTTTTCCACTTTAATTTTGAGGGTGACTCCAAATCCAGACCTCCATGGGTTGATACATTTGATTTCCATTGATCATTTTTGTGTGATTTTGTTGTCAGCACATTCAACTATGTAAAGGAGAGATTTATGTAAAGATTATTTCATTCATTCAGATCTAGGATGTGTTGTTTAAGTGTTCCCTTTATTTTTTTGAGCAGACTATGTGGTCAACTATGACAGACAAATTGAGAGAAAAAACCCCCAGAAAATCACATTGTAGGATTTTTAATGAATTTATTTGCAAATTATGGTGGAAAATAAGTATTTGGTCACCTACAAACAAGCAAGATTTCTGGCTCTCACAGACCTGTAACTTCTTCTTTAAGAGGCTCCTCTGTCCTCCACTCGTTACCTGTATTAATGGCACCTGTTTGAACTTGTTATCAGTATAAAAGACACCTGTCCACAACCTCAAACAGTCACACTCCAAACTCCACTATGGCCAAGACCAAAGAGCTGTCAAAGGACACCAGAAACAAAATTGTAGACCTGCACCAGGCTGGGAAGACTGAATCTGCAATAGGTAAGCAGCTTGGTTTGAAGAAATCAACTGTGGGAGCAATTATTAGGAAATGGAAGACATACAAGACCACTGATAATCTCCCTCGATCTGGGGCTCCACGCAAGATCTCACCCCGTGGGGTCAAAATGATCACAAGAACGGTGAGCAAAAATCCCAGAACCACACGGGGGGACCTAGTGAATGACCTGCAGAGAGCTGGGACCAAAGTAACAAAGCCTACCATCAGTAACACACTACGCCGCCAGGGACTCAAATCCTGCAGTGCCAGACGTGTCCCCCTGCTTAAGCCAGTACATGTCCAGGCCCGTCTGAAGTTTGCTAGAGTGCATTTGGATGATCCAGAAGAGGATTGGGAGAATGTCATATGGTCAGATGAAACCAAAATATTACTTTTTGGTAAAAACTCAACTCGTCGTGTTTGGAGGACAAAGAATGCTGAGTTGCATCCAAAGAACACCATACCTACTGTGAAGCATGGGGGTGGAAACATCATGCTTTGGGGCTGTTTTTCTGCAAAGGGACCAGGACGACTGATCCGTGTAAAGGAAAGAATGAATTGGGCCATGTATCGTGAGATTTTTAGTGAAAACCTCCTTCCATCAGCAAGGGCATTGAAGATGAAACGTGGCTGGGTCTTTCAGCATGACAATGATCCCAAACACACCGCCCGGGCAACGAAGGAGTGGCTTCGTAAGAAGCATTTCAAGGTCCTGGAGTGGCCTAGCCAGTCTCCAGATCTCAACCCCATAGAAAATCTTTGGAGGGAGTTGAAAGTCCGTGTTGCCCAGCGACAGCCCCAAAACATCACTGCTCTAGAGGAGATCTGCATGGAGGAATGGGCCAAAATACCAGCAACAGTGTGTGAAAACCTTGTGAAGACTTACAGAAAACGTTTGACCTGTGTCATTGCCAACAAAGGGTATATAACAAAGTATTGAGAAACTTTTGTTATTGACCAAATACTTATTTTCCACCATAATTTGCAAATAAATTCATTAAAAATCCTACAAAGTGATTTTCTGGATTTTTTTTTCTCATTTTGTCTGTCATAGTTGACGTGTACCTATGATGAAAATTACAGGCCTCTCTCATCTTTTTAAGTGGGAGAACTTGCACAATTGGTGGCTGACTAAATACTTTTTACCCCCACAGTGGGGAGAACAAGTATTTGATACACTGCCGATTTTGCAGGTTTTCCTACTTACAAAGCATGTAGAGGTCTGTAATTTTTTTTATCATAGGTACACTTCAACTGTGAGAGACGGAATCTAAAACAAAAATCCAGAAAATCACATTGTATGATTTTTAAGTAATTCATTTGCATTTTATTGCATGACATACGTATTTGATACATCAGAAAAGCAGAACTTAATATTTGGTACAGGAACCTTTTTTTGCAATTACAGAGATCATACGTTTCCGGTAGGTCTTGACCAGGTTTGCACACACTGCAGCAGGGATTTTGGCCCACTCCTCCATACAGACCTTCTCCAGATCCTTCAGGTTTCGGGGCTGTCGCTGGGCAATACGGACTTTCAGCTCCCTCCAAAGATTTTCTATTGGGTTCAGGTCTGGAGACTGGCTAGGCCACTCCAGGACCTTGAGATGCTTCTTACGGAGCCACTCCTTAGTTGCCCTGGCTGTGTGTTTTGGGTCGTTGTCATGCTGGAAGACCCAGCCACGACCCATCTTCAATGCTCTTACTGAGGGAAGGAGGTTGTTGGCCAAGATCTCACGATACATGGCCCCATCCATCCTCCCCTCAATACGGTGCAGTCGTCCTGTCCCCTTTGCAGAAAAGCATCCCCAAAGAATGATGTTTCCACCTCCATGCTTCACGGTTGGGATGGTGTTCTTGGGGTTGTACTCATCCTTCTTCTTCCTCCAAACACGGCGAGTGGAGTTTAGACCAAAAAGCTCTATTTTTGTCTCATCAGACCACATGACCTTCTCCCATTCCTCCTCTGGATCATCCAGATGGTCATTGGCAAACTTCAGACGGACCTGGACATGCGCTGGCTTGAGCAGGGGGACCTTGCGTGCGCTGCGTAGTGTGTTACTAATGGTTTTCTTTGAGACTGTGGTCCCAGCTCTCTTCAGGTCATTGACCAGGTCCTGCCGTGTAGTTCTGGGCTGATCCCTCACCTTCCTCATGATCATTGATGCCCCACGAGGTGAGATCTTGCATGGAGCCCCAGACCGAGGTTGATTGACCGTCATCTTGAACTTCTTCAATTTTCTAAACAGTTGTTGCCTTCTCACGAAGCTGCTTGCCTATTGTCCTGTAGCCCATCCCAGCCTTGTGCAGGTCTACAATTTTATCCCTGATGTCCTTACACAGCTCTCTGGTCTTGGCCATTGTGGAGAGGTTGGAGTCTGTTTGATTGAGTGTGTGGACAGGTGTCTTTTATACAGGTAACGAGTTCAAACAGGTGCAGTTAATACAGGTAATGAGTGGAGAACAGGAGGGCTTCTTAAAGAAAAACTAACAGGTCTGTGAGAGCCGGAATTCTTACTGGTTGGTAGGTGATCAAATACTTATGTCATGCAATAAAATGCAAATTAATTACTTAAAAATCATACAATGTGATTTTCTGGATTTTTGAAAACCTTTCTGAAAACCTGCAAAATCGGCAGTGTATCAAATACTTGTTCTTCCCACTGTATATATATGTGTGAGAGAAAAAAAAACATATGGGGGATTGGAAGTGATGTAGACATTTACATTGATGGAAGTTACAATCCATCTGCAATATTAAAGCTGATCTACCCCCCCAAAAAATGCGTTGAATTTCAGGAAATGTAGTTTAAAACGTACATTTGTTTTATCTTTGCCGTCAAGAGGGGGACCACTAAACTGTTTTACCTGCATGGTGGTGGGCCCCAAAACCAAATCTTGCTTAGGGACCCCAAAAAGCTAGGGCCGGCCCTTGTTCAATATATCACAAAACACCTTTCTAGAGGTTAAACCTATCACAAAACACCTTGCTAGAGGCCCAACCATTGACTGTACATGAATGGACAAAGCCATCGATGATGTCACACCATTCATTCCTATGTGAAGACTCAATGTTGCATTTGAAGGTTAGAAAGTTTAGCTTGCTAAGATGGCATCTAATGGGGGAGATGTATGTAGACATAACATGCACAGTTTGAGCTACTCCAGGAAGTGATGTTAGCTCAGTGCTGCCCCCTCTCATTGAGTATCTCAAGTTGAAGGCTGACTGGGGTACTGCAGGCTGCCATAGCAACTAAATTATCCTTATAACTTCTTTGTGCGATTAAAAAACAACAAAAAAAAACATCGGTTCAAGGACATACATCTGTTGTAATAGAATCAATTATTGGTAACATGACTGTCTTTTAAGGTTTTGTGTTGTTATTTTTTGTTGTTGAAGATTGACCACGAAGATTGCCATTTTCCCATTCACTATAATGGGGGATCCTGCTTTCTGGAAACAACAGACTGCAGTGACACAGTCGGCCTTGAACTTCATGGCTTCAATGAGAGGGGGCAGTGCTAGTCACTGACCTAGAATCCAAACTGAATATCATTCTGTATTGTTCACTATCCTTCACTTCACTGACAGTCACCAGGATGGATGATCAGGGGGTCCAACATTGATTACGTTGGACCCCCTGATCTCAAGCTAGGGTTTGATCCTGAATGTACATTTCAGACTGTTGTTTTTCTCTTTTACTTTTCAGTTTACTGTTAGTTACTCATTCATAGTTTCAGTAAATGTAGTAGTATGTTAAACACTGTCAAAATAAGACATCATTCTTCTGAATAACAACACATCATTCATACTCTACAGACACAGGCAGAGGTGCCTATGGCTATTCATTTGACCTTTATATATAACAATATCTGTAAATATGGAATGCATTATATGTTGCATATTCTATAAAAACAAAATCAGACTTCTTTAAAATTATTTGAATTCTATCTGAAACGAACAAATAAAACAATCTATATTCCACATCACTGGGGTCCCTTGCTTTATTTAGCGTCATTTGATTTTTATCTAAGTGTTTTCCATAGTGTGCTTGAGAGGAAAACAGACATACAGGGTGTGTCCAAAATTGCACCCTATACCTTATAGTGCACTACTTTTGAGTAGGACCAATAGGGCTCTGGTCAAAGCTAGTGCACTACATAGGGAATAGAGTGCCAATGTCTGACTCAATCACGGTCATTTTCCATGAAAAGCTTACATTTCTCACTCAGGTAAGGTATTACCATCTATTGAAGTATTGAGCTTCATCAATACTTTATCCTATCTGAGTTCACATTTATACTTACCAAATCAATACCTTACCTCACTAATAGGTTGGTGACTTGATTCCAAAAGGTGTGTTCTATTCAGTGAGGTGATATGTTCACAACATTGCAGAAAGGAAACTAAGCCAACACAATTCCCTATTCTACTTGAGAAACACAATACATTTCTATCTCTTTCTGTAAAAACACTGTTGCATGCTGAACAGGCCCCAGTGCAGTGATCATCCGCTCATGGGTCTTGTAGTCTTTATTTCTCAGCCCAAAAGAGCCCACAGCAAAATGATTAACAACAACTGGTCTGAGTAGAGCAGTTCAGTGATCAACTACAGCCATCTAGTGGACTGTCCTGTTACTTCAACAAGCAGCAAATTAAGACCAGCTGGCAGTGATGTAGGACTGGGTTACAACTGACAGTCTGCCACATTGATACCAACCGCATTAGTTCTACATGCTGGAACAGTCTTATATCATCATGAAAAGACAGAAATCATCATGTGCTGGGCAGAGGAATGAGAGATGATGAACTCCTTATAACGAAACTGTATTTTCTGATCTCATAACTTTCTTAATGTATTATGCATGAACATGCCTCAACAATCTCTCTTTCCCTCAATGTTTTATGTTGAAATCCTCACATGGTGATGAAACCGGATAAGAATACGGTTTAGGTCAGGCTCAACCCCTAGGCTCTATTCCAATGTCCACACTGGTATGACACTTAGTATGACGCATGTACTCTAATCTAAGTGGTATGGTATGGTATGGAGATTGGAACAGGGCCTAAATAGTCTTGTCCAACAGGCTTGGTCCCAAATGGCACCCTTTATAGTGCACTACTTACCCTATCCCCTATATAGTGTGCTACTTTTGACCAGGGCTCTGGTTAAAGTAGTGCACTATATAGTGAATAGGGTGTCATTTGGGACGCAGCCTCTGACCAGTCTAAACCAGAACCAATGTCACATTGAATCGCTCTGATTCCTGTGGGTTTTTAAAACAGTCCATCTAGTCTCTCTGGTTGTATGAAAAATGAAAAACATTCTTTCTGTTAGTGAAATGTTTTAGTACATCTCTCCACAGCGAGGAGTGACATTACTCTTATTTTAGTTCATTGGATTGGACGTCCGAAAGACCCGACTGTAAAAAGTCCAGATCTGTCTGAGTAACATCCTGCACTGCGGCCATGTTAAGTACACACACACACACACACACACACACACACACACACACACACACACACACACACGCACACACACACACACACACACACACACACACACACACACTCAGTTCCTGCTCTAACCAACTCTCTTAACAGCTATTTGTCTCCTCTTAAAGGAAGTAGAACTGAGAGCGATCGAACGCTGAAATATCACTTATCTCTAAATATATTCTTTGCAACATTGCCTTTGTGGCTTGACTTTAAAAGGACTTGCGTCTCATACAGTTGAAATGATCAAAAATAGATGTGTTGACGTCGACGTTTGAACTTTTAGTTGTGATTCCATTTGATTTGTGTGTGTTTGTGGTCTCCCAGCCATTTGTACATCAATATTACATTTCCACTGTAGTGGAAGTACTGGGGAGTAGAGACGAGGCGTGGGAGGTCGGATAAAACAAACATCATAGTCACAAATAACCGTAGTCTTTTACATTCCTACCGGATGTATATTTCTACCCAATGCACACCAGAGTAGAACATACAGTAGAAACAGAATCAATGTCCAAGCAATATCCAAGGAGTAGTTCTGACTGGTTATATATGCGTTAGGTTGCAACATGGTCTCATAAGCTATATGTCCCATTTCAATGTTCTATATATTTCTTTTTGTTCTTGCAGTAAAACGATTTTCATGTAAGATTGTTACAAGTCACATTCCTGTGAGATTTCCGGATGCCTTTGGGCTGTTGTAGGCACTGTGCAATGTGGTCAACCCTTGGGGCACTTGACTTGGGGCAAAAAAATGACAATTATAAACCAAAGCAGCAGCACATAAAACAATAATAGGATTAACATCCACACTCCGAATACCACAACATATTTGGTGCATCCGAAATAGCACCCTATTCACTATATAGTGCACCTATGGGCCCTGGTCAAAAGTAGTGCACTTTATAGTAAATAGGGTGCCATTTCGGATGCTTCTCCTGGTTTACTGTGAGCGGAAAGCGATCAGCCAGTTGTAGCGGGAAAGCCCTACACTATGGCCGGGGCTCACAGGGCTGTGTGGTGGTGTAATGGTGTAGCGGGAAAGCCCTACACTATGGCCGGGGCTCACAGGGCTGTGTGGTGGTGTAATGGTGTAGCGGGATAGCCCTACACTATGGCCGGGGCTCACAGGGCTGTGTGGTGGTGTAATGGTAATGGACAGGGGACTATTGGGACTATTACCACAACCCAGTCCATTAACAACCAATTAACGGACTATTCATATATTACCAGACAGCCCCTCTCATCTCACTGTGGTTTTAGAGAGAGAGAGAGAGAGAGAGAGAGAGAGGTTTAAAGGAAGATTTCCTAGGAGTGTTTGAACATGAGCTGCTTTTAGCTGTAGCATAAAGAGGCCTGTGTAATGGTCTGGACGGGGGGAGGAGGGGGAGGTGTAGAGAGGAGGAGGAGAGCGGAGGAGTATAAGGAGTGGAAGATGGGCATAAGGTGTAGAGAGTTGGGAAGAAAGGGAGGAGGAGGTGAAAAGGGAGAGGGGTCTGAAGAAGTTGGAGCGGAAAGGGAATTAGATGGAGAGCAGGGTTGGGGAGTAACTGGTAATCTGATGACAAAAAATGTAATCTGATGACAAAAAATGTAATCAGTTATGTTACAATAAAAAATATTCTAATCAGATTACAGATACTTTTCAAAAACGACATGATTACTTCTTGGATTACTTCTACATTCAGAAAGGATGTTTGCGAGAAAAATAATAATATTATGACACCTTTCTGTTTTCTCAAAAAGGCGCAAATGTAAGTTTGTTCCACCTTTGCGAGTCTGACTACAAGTCAGAGACACTATTATGACACCAAATGCTTTGATGGATCTTTTAAGTCTTCTAATGCGTTTTAAGGAGAAAGTAATCAGATTACGTTACTGAGTTTGGGTAATCTAGAAGTTACGTTACCGATTACAATTTTGGACAGGTAACTAGTAACTGTAACGGATTACATTTAGAAAGTAACCTACCCAACCGTGGAGAGACAACCTGATTGCAACATGAGGAGAAAGACAGCTTTCTGCAGCTGGTCTCAGTCTGGGGCGTGTTGAGACGGTGTTAGGATGCGGGCAAAGACACGAGGCGCAGCCCTACGAACTTATTCACACTGGAAAGTCCATTTGCTGGTTCCTATTCTATGGTCTGGGATCAGGGTGGACAGTAGGACTCTATAGCTCAGGGAAACTCCCAGTCTCAGTGAGAGAGAGGGGGGGGAGGAGCGGCGAGACGGAAGAGAGAGAGAGAGCGAGAGAGGGATGGAGAAGGAGGGAGAGTGGGAAGAGAGAGAAGGCCCATTATGACCTCAGTAAGTCCCAGTGGAACATGTATTTGTCTTTACTTGAAAGTATGAGGGTTATGTTTGTCACTGAAACGGGTTTGGAAGAATAGCAGAAAAAATAAATGTTTCAAGGCTTGAGGTTTTCAAAAGCACATTTAATGAGGTTGTATCAGATTTCCTCCACTGGGTGTAGATGTGGTCTGTGGGCTGCTGATTAATGTGTGTGTGTGTGTGTGTGCGTGTGTGCATGCGTGTTTGTGCCCGAGCAGAGGCGAGGAACTTTAATTTCCCCCAGCACCAGATATTACACCCCCGTACCCCTCCTCCCTCATTGTGTTTTTATTGGAATGGGCTCTTTATGATGCAATAAAACATGGGGGATGTGTTAGTGTGGAATTGTAAATCTATACATTTGTCTCTCTCCATCTATCTCTCTCTCTCTCTCAGTCTCTCTATCTCTCGCTCCTCTCTGTCCTCTCTGTGTCTCTCTTTCCGCCTGTTTCAGAGCTTGGATTAATCACTTTAGGAGAGTCCTTGTGTTTTTCTGGACATTGATGATGGTGACGTACTGTGAAATCATGTTCCTCATCACGTTGGTGAGAGAATGTCCTCTGGGACATGATGTCTCAGTTACTGGGAAAGATGGGGAGGAAGAGATGGAGATGAGGACGAGAGGGGGAGGAAGGGAAGGAGATGAGGAAGAGAGGGGGAGGAAGGGAAGGAGATGAGGAAGAGAGGGAGAGGAAGGGAAGGAGATGAGGAAGAGAGGGGGAGGAAGAGATGGAGATGAGGAAGAGAGGGGAGGAAGAGATGAGATGAGGAAGAGAGGGGGAGGAAGGGAAGGAGATGAGGAAGAGAGGGGGAGGAAGGGAAGGAGATGAGGTAGAGAGGGGGAGGAAGGGAAGGAGATGAGGAAGAGAGGGGGAGGAAGGGAATGAGATGAGGAAGAGAGGGGGAGGAAGAGATGGAGATGAGGAAGAGAGGGGGAGGAAAAGATGGATGGAGAGAGCCAAAGAAAGTTCAGTGGGAGAGGGAGTAGGTTGTGGGCTCAATAAAACATCACATTGAATATACTGAATTTATTTTTCATATCAGTATATCTTAACTTTACAACAGTAAGTCACTTTAGATAAAAGTGTTAGATTAAGGACCATGTTATTATTGTTATAACATGACATTATCACACCTCCTAAATCCATATAGTCAACAATACATATCTTACTCCTATAGCTTCAGTGTAATCAGAGAGCTATTACAGTAATGATCCACATGGTGAAGAATAACTTTCCTAAAGACAACACATCTTCCATACCTCCATTTACCCCGAGTAAACTACTAGGGAGTAGGTTGTGGGTTCAATTACTACACGGATAAAATATACAGAATACATTTTCTAATACCTCACAAGACTCGTCTGAAGGTCCCCCGGTACCAGTTGGAAAAATGAATGGAAGTACATATGGAGACTGTTTAGTGCCAAAAATAACACCTACAAAAAAATACATGTTTCCTGATCTTTCTTATATCTCTCAAACTTCCTTTTGATTTTTTTGGGGGGACTATCTGTTGTTCCATCTAATGAATCTGTTATTCAATGGATTTGTATGGGCTAATAGCAGTAAGGCCCAATTTATTTTCTCCATCAAATAATATTTGTATATTTTTTTTTTATACTTCAAGGGGTCTTAAAATTCAAAATCAAATAGCTAAATTATCCTTGGTATGACCTTCTTAAAACAATTCCATATAGCTTAGATTCAGTTGAAAAAACTTTTCTTAAACAGAAGCAAACGGAACAAAACGGGGATAAACATACCTGAATTTGTCCAATAGAAACTCTCGGTTGCAACTGTTGGACTAATGATTACACCCTATATCAGCTAGATGCAGGCAAGAGTGTGCAAGGTGGCACTGAATGTCACTGTCTGTCACCTCAAATTTGTCTCTCGACCTGTGTGGCTAGGTTGTAGCAACCCCATGATGGTTATAGTGAAAATTCGAGTATCATGTAGTAGCCTAAACCGATCGCTGTTACATTGAACTGGGTGAATGGAATATGAATGAGAGTCTTCCAATATGCTGTAATAGAAATAAGACCATGCTCATGAAAAAAAAGAAATGTCCTCCCTCATCTTAAACGGCACTGACCGCCACTGGTACATCCATACACATACACACAGGGCCAAACCTAATGTAACAGCTCAACTACACTCTCAACTGCAACCATCACAGGACATATTCCAACTAGTTCTCACAGTCTCTCGTCAGAATTAGACGTTCATCTTTTTTCTCAAACTTCAAAGTTCTTTCCGAAGTTGTTGCAAAAGTCAAATTTTGAAGTGTTTAAGGTTAATTCTATGCATTAACTCCAACTTTTTAAGGTTACGTTTAGGCATTGACACCGAAATCTTAAGGGTTAGGCATTAACTTATGGTTTGGGATATGCTTAAAACAAAAATATCAAAAGCAACTTTCTATCACTGGATTCGAACTTGCAACCTGCAGCCCTTTGGAATCAGAGGCAGATAGGTATGTTTATCCACCATCCCCTGTCCACAACACCCTAGCAAAACCAAAACCTTATTAAACGTAACAGCACTCTCTGTTGCCCCTAGTGACCGGTTTTCACGTCATCTCCCGACGTCCTCAGACATGGATGGACGTTGAATACTGACTTGTATCACGGGTGACCTGGCTGCATTTTCTCCCTCTACAGAGTTACTACTGCAAGCTGATGATGCATGGCTGATCATTTAAAGAGTGTGGGTGTGTGTGTGTTTGGGTGTGTGTGTGTGTGTGTGTGTGTTTGGGTGTGTGTGTGTGTTTGGGTGTGTGTGTGTGTGTGTGTGTGTGTGTTTGGGTGTCAACACACATTTACATCACAGCCTGAGGTCTAGGCTCCCTTTTGAATAGGGAAGGTCAGAACACACATAGGCTGCGTTCACACTAATTGGTATTTCTTTCACTAATTGGTATTTTTACCAATCACATAAGATATTTTCTTTTTCAGGGCTGATCTGATTGGTCAAAATACAAATGATTGAAAAAAAGGTCAGAATTGGGCTGCCTGTCTAAACGCAGCCATACACACACATTTCCAAACACCTAGTTTGATCCAGCGTTACTTTATCTCTATGAGCGTATTGTTTACGGGTCAAATGATTGAATTATTAATGCGACTACAAAAAACAATAATCTCTTGTCAGCTGTGATTCCGACAGGATCCTCACACAGCTGCCCTCGAACACACACACACACACACACACACACACACACACACACAATACAATTTGATACCACCCTCCTAACGTCCTCATATTAATCCAATAATGCAGCGTCTGCAGAAGAATGTGCTTCTTTTATTGTGTGATATTGAGTATACTGAGTTAGCAGCAGGAGGGAGTTATAGTGGAGTATACTGAGTTAGCAGCAGGACAATAGATGGAGTTATAGAGGGGTATATTGAGTTAGTAGCATTGGTACCGCCGATGTGCCAACTTCTGTTTGTAGCGTCCAAACTATTTGGGCTACAAGCTATTATGACCCCTCTATAGAAATGGGAGATTCTCAATTTTGCTCTACAACTCACTCAAGTGTCACAGGACTCGTCCGAAGCTAGCCCGGTACCGGTTAAAAAATATGATGGAAGTATGGAAGTAGTTTTGTTCAACACCGCTGTAGCTTGTTCACCAGTTATGGTCCCAATGACGTCATTATAATTACATTTACATTTACATTTTAGTCATTTAGCAGACGCTCTTATCCAGAGCGACTTACAGGAGCAATTAGGGTTAAGTGCCTTGCTCAAGGGCACATTTACGTCATTTAGCAGACGCTCTTATCCAGAGCGACTACAAATTGGTGCATTCACCCTATAGCCAGTGGGATAACCACTTTACAATTATACTAATTTTTTTTTTTTTGGGGGGGGGTAGAAGGATTACTTTATCCTATCCCAGGTGTTCCTTAAAGAGGTGGGGTTTCAAATGTCTCCGGAAGGTGGTGAGTGACTCCGCTGTCCTGGCGTCGTGAGGGAGCTTGTTCCACCATTGGGGTGCCAGAGCAGCGAACAGCTTTGACTGGGCTGAGCGGGAACTATGCTTCCGCAGAGGAAGGGGAGCCAGCAGGCCAGAGGTGGATGAACGCTTTGCCCTCGCCTGGGTGTAGGGACTGATCAGAGCCTGAAGGTACGGAGGTGCCGTTCCCCTCACTGCTCCATAGGCAAGCACCATGGTCTTGTAACGGATGCGAGCTTCAACTGGAAGCCAGTGGAGTGTGCGGAGGAGGGGGGTGACGTGAGAGAACTTGGGAAGGTTGAACACCAGACGGGCTGCGGCATTCTGGATGAGTTGTAGGGGTTTAATGGCACAGGCAGGGAGCCCAGCCAACAGCGAGTTGCAGTAATCCAGACGGGAGATGACAAGTGCCTGGATTAGGACCTGTGCCGCTTCCTGTGTAAGGCAGGGTCGTACTCTCCGAATGTTGTAGAGCATGAACCTGCAGGATCGGGTCACCGTCTTGATGTTGGCAGAGAACGACAGGGTGTTGTCCAGGGTCACGCCAAGGCTCTTCGCACTCTGGGAGGAGGACACAACGGAGTTGTCAACCGTGATGGCGAGATCATGGAACGGGCAGTCCTTCCCCGGGAGGAAGAGCAGCTCCGTCTTGCCAGGGTTCAGCTTGAGGTGGTGATCCGTCATCCATACTGATATGTCGGCCAGACATGCAGAGATGCGATTCGCCACCTGGTTATCAGAAGGGGGAAAGGAGAAGATTAGTTGTGTATCGTCAGCGTAGCAATGATAGGAGAGGCCATGTGAGGATATGACAGAGCCAAGTGACTTGGTGTATAGGGAGAAAAGGAGAGGGCCTAGAACTGAGCCCTGGGGGACACCAGTGGTGAGAGCACGTGGTGCGGAGACAGCTTCTTGCCACGCCACTTGGTAGGAGCGACCGGTCAGGTAGGACGCAATCCAGGAGTGAGCCGCGCCGGAGATGCCCAGCTCAGAGAGGGTGGAGAGGAGGATCTGATGGTTCACTGTATCAAAGGCAGCAGACAGGTCTAGAAGGACAAGAGCAGAGGAGAGAGAGTTAGCTTTAGCAGTGCGGAGAGCCTCCGTGACACAGAGAAGAGCAGTCTCAGTTGAATGACCAGTCCTGAAACCTGACTGGTTTGGATCAAGAAGGTCATTCTGAGAGAGAGAGCAAGAGAGTTGGCTAAAGACGGCACGCTCAATAGTTTTGGAAAGAAAAGAAAGAAGGGATACTGGTCTGTAGTTGTTGACATCAGTGGGATCGAGTGTTGGTTTTTTGAGAAGGGGTGCAACTCTCGCTCTCTTGAAGACGGAAGGGACATGGCCAGCGGTCAAGGATGAGTTGATCAGCGAGGTGAGGTAGGGGAGAAGGTCACCGGAGATGGTCTGGAGAAGAGAGGAGGGGATGGGGTCAAGCGGGCAGGTTGTTGGGCGGCCTGCAGTCACTAGTCGCAAGATTTTATCTGGAGAGAGAGGGGAGAAAGAAGTCAAAGCATAGGGTAGGGCAGTGTGAGCAGGACCAGCAGTGTCATTAGACTTAACAAACGAGGATCGGATGTCGTCAACCTTCTTTTCAAAGTGGTTGACAAAGTCATCCACAGAGAGGGGGGGGGGGGGGGGGGGGGGATTCAGCAGTGAGGAGAATGTGGCAAAGAGCTTCCTAGGGTTAGAGGCAGATGCTTGGAATTTAGAGTGGTAGAAAGTGGCCTTAGCAGCAGAAACAGATGAAGAAAATGTAGAGAGGAGGGAGTGAAAAGATGCCAGGTCGGCAGGGAGTTTAGTTTTCTTCCATTTCCGCTCAGCTGCCCGGAGCTCTGTTCTGTGAGCTCGCAATGAGTCATCAAGCCACAGAGCTGGAGGGGAGGACCGAGCCGGCCGGGAGGATAGGGGACACAGGGAGTCAAAGGATGCAGAAAGGGAGGAGAGGAGGGTTGAGGAGGCAGAATCAGGAGATTGGAGGGAGAAGGATTGAGCAGAGGGAAGAGATGATAGGATGGAAGAGGAGAGAGTAGTGGGAGAGAGAGAGCGAAGGTTGCGGCGGCGCGTTACCATCTGTGTAGGGGCAGAGTGAGTAGTGTTGGAGGAGAGCGAGAGAGAAAAGGATACAAAGTAGTGGTCGGAGACATGGAGGGGAGTTGCAGTGAGATTAGTAGAAGAGCAACATCTAGTAAAGATGAAGTCAAGCGTATTGCCTGCCTTGTGAGTGGGGGGGGATGGTGAGAGGGTGAGGTCAAAAGAGGAGAGGAGTGGAAAGAAGGAGGCAGAGAGAAATGAGTCAAATGTAGACGTGGGGAGGTTGAAATCCCCCAAGACTGTGAAGGGTGAGCAATCTAACTCATAGGACCACGTTATGTTTCTATTGCATTGTCTTGTGGTGTGTGTTTGTGTTTGTGTGTGTGTGTGTGTGTATGTGCATGTGTGTCATCAGATGTGATTTGCAATTATGACTTGTCATAATCAGATAGCATGTTAATATGATAATGTTAAATGTCTTGCAGAAGCTATGCATTACAATACTGAGAAAGAGACTGTTCCTGTGAAACTGAATCACACAT